>NC_084990.1:11581983-11767148 GCF_963691925.1 Scomber scombrus
GGGTGAAAATGTGATAATGCTGGGGCTGCTAGTCAGTGAGAATACTTGGCATGTGAATAAGTTAGCACTGTCATGGTCAGATATGTTAAGGAGAGAAAAGCTAAACCTGCCCTCTTGTGGGAAATCTTCACATCCAACCCTCTGGTGCTCTGTAGATATGAAGGAATTAATTAGATATAGGCTTTTCAAGTTTGTCTGCAGACATGATAAAGTCAAATTAGAGAGAGTATGAAATTGAAACGAGTACAGAGTTCCCTTAAAGTGGAATAAGACTCGTCATGAGCAATTCTCAGGTTAAGAATATAGTTTTATTGCTGCAAGCTGCATGAAGTTGAATACAGTTTGGTTAGTTTAGATTCAGCACTATTTGAGTACAGACATGTTTAACTCAAAAACACTAGATTAAATGTAGCACTGTAAAGTCTTATGTCCATGGTTTGATGTTTAAGATACTTTATTGATCCCTATTTAAAGCGTTATTGAAGTCAAATAAATTTAAAGAGAGCGTGTAATCAAGGGAAAATCTAAAGAAAGAAAGAGCCAAAGAGAGCCGTGCCACCCCCAGATGATCACATTTCTTTCCCCTCTTATTTTCCCTCGTGTCAGGCCAAGTGAATAAATCATGTGACACGCAAGTAGAAGGGGAGCGAGGATTGTGGTGAGCTGACAGAGGATTTTTTTGTCAAGGGCACTGGCATGATGACGCTCCTTCAAGAACATGTCTAATGGAGTCTTGGCTTGTCTCAGATTTGGGCGATCTTCATGTTGTCAGGGTTTCTGTCAGTGGGGCATTAGGCCAGTGTGTGTGTGAGAGAGAGAGAGAGAAAAGAGAGAGGAGTGTGGGGGGGGGGGTATTTTAAAACTACAGTGACGAGCCCAGTCAGAAGTGTATAGTCTGTCTACTTTACACCATTGTAGTTATGTTGGGAAAAATACTCACAGTATGTCTTGAGATTAACACAATTTAAAACATGTAGCTACAAAAGTCATGTTCATGTTTATAAGCTGTTTCATTGCTGCTCTGAAACAATCATATATCTTTGAGAAAGTCATAACTGAAAAACTGGAGGCCCTTACACATTTGCTTTTGTTTATTTTTGTCTTTGTGTCAGTATGGTATGTTACTTGGTTGTCAGTTGCAAAGTACATATGTCCTTCCATCAATGTCCACACTCTCAGCCCTGCTTCTTTTCCTTGTTCCTTATCCCTCATATCCTAATGACTGCTTTCTATTTGTAATCACCTGCCTGAAGTCTAAGGCAGTACATTGTAATTTCCATTTTATAAACAAACAAAATCATCATTGAATAATTGTCCACCTTTTGGAACAAACATTATGTGATACATGTACAATAACCCAACATTTAATGCTTCATTGCTCTCCTAGTGGGAAGTAAAGGCCACAACATGGCATCCCAGATCCCAGCGCTCCCACAGTCCTACGCTCCAACAAATGAGAGCGTCTTTTCTGACCAATCTGGCTTCTTCTCTCTGGATTCCAATGTTCCTGGACTCTCTAGGGTGATTCTCAATAGCCTCAACATGAAGGACTATGGGCAATACAGGTAAAAACTACTGATACTAACTTTGTTAACTCAACAGTCTTGTCCAGCTGGTACTCAGCCAAAATTCTTATTACATGACAAATAACATCCAGAGTTTGGTTAGTTCACGTGGTTGAATACTGATATAGTTGCACTGCCCTCCATTACTGCATGTGTGGCATGCTTTTATTTCTTGCTCTGTGCATTACTTCTGTGTCTCACGTTCCATAATATTCCTGAACATGTTTTGTGTTCATTCTTAAAAAAGGGCCGCAGTCGAGGGAAAGAATAAAGGAATCTCTTTCCGCAACTACAAGGACATGTTCAACAAGATGGAGGAGACCTTTAAATTCTGCACTGGCTGCAACAAACTCCCAGAGCATCTCACTGAGGGACAGAGCCTCAAGCGCTGCGTCAAGTGAGTGCAAAGCCAACGAGTGAAGGGTGATGCTTGAGAATGATTGGTGAGATCACTGACGCAGTGGTCCTTGGTGCATGATTTACAATATTCTAGTATTAACACTAATTAACATTAATCATTGTTGACAATCGCAGTATTTTTGGCAATGGAAACCTGGTGATTGTTTTGACTTGCATTGTCTTGCAATAGCTGTCATGTATGAAACATTACGCCGTCATGTCAGGAGCTCAATAACAGCTCACAAAGGTATGGACAGCTATACAAAGGTGGACAATGGCCAGTTGCAAATATAGCTAAGTCCCCTGACTGTGATTCATCTCTCTGCAACTCTGGACCCTATTAAGAGCAGCTTATTGCAGTTTATAAGGTCACAACATCACAGAATGAATTTCAAGAAGGGGATTGACAATAGAGAGAGTGACACATACTACGCTGCATATTTTGTTGGGGTTTTTTTGGGCTAATTTGTCATCTGGCTCTCTGGCTCTCTACCCCTCTATCTCACTCTCTCTTTCTCAGACAGCTTTGTGCATTTACCAGGAATTCTCAGCTGCCACCGCCTCTCTCAATAAAGTTTGCAGTAACAGCAGACATTTAGGCAGACAGAGGACAGAATTGGTGACAAATAAAACCATCCTTGACCTTTAATATCTTTGACATACCACCAGCAGTCCAACAGTGCCAGCATGTGACTTTCCAACACTTTTATGATTCTCATTCTGATTCAAATTACTCTGTTTATGACTCTTAAGGCCGAGGTATCTGTATTTTAAAGTCAAGGGCACTTATGTGTTCTGTGATTCGCTGTGTTGAGTTTGCTACTTAATGAAAGGTCAAATATGAAGATGGATTCTGAACAAATGTGAGATGCTATTGATGTCACGGCACAAGCAAAACATTTTGATCTAAAAATGAAGATGCTGTAATGTATAACTGATGCATCCATGAATGATTTTATTATAGTTCTCTGTTCATCACATAACTGATTGCAATGACCTTTTTTACTTGTAGAGGAAAGTTTCCTTTCACTGATTCCTCTTTATTTCTTTTTTTCTCTCCTTCTTTGTCTCACAGGTGTTTGAATGTGTATTACTGCACCAAGGACTGTCAGAGAAAGGACTGGCCTCAGCATAAAAAGGTCTGCAAGAAGCTGCGACTGGTGGGCATTGACAGACTTGTGGAGTGGCTGTCGTTTACTGGTGAGAAATGAATAGCTAGTGCTGCTGAAAGTAAAATGCCTTAATAGCTGTTTGAGGTCACAAAACAGAGAAAATCACATTACTGAAATAGCATACTAAGCTGAGCTGCAGAAATGAAATGCCTGAGAGACTAAAAGTGATAGAAAGCCACAGAGCAATACATTTTTAAATTTTTAATTAAAGTTCCTCAGCTTTTAAACGTCTCTGATTGCTTTAGAAATGCTAAACTTGCTGGACATAATCAGCTCCAATCTGTGACCTCAATTTTGTGGATCCATCATGCATGTTCTACCACCCACACAGGAAACCTGCCATTCCCTACTAAGAAGTGGTGTAAGTCAGCTGCTGAGGTGAGGAACTGGGAAGACTGGCTTTCCATGCAGGGTGACCTCAGTCCATGTCTTGATACCATCTTGTCCGGTGGCAACATGACAAATCTTTGGAAGAACAACTGCAGGCCACGGCCAGATGACGATGACCTGCGACAGTCTTTATGGCGGATTCAAAGCGAGTTCCTCTCTAGGGTTCTCACAGTTGGCATGGCTGTGCAGCACTTCAGCCTGGACCCATATGCTAAGCCTCTCACTATTCACCTAGCAGGGGCATCCCATAATGAATCCATGGGAGCCAGACTGACTGATTATGATGAGCTGAACAGCATGTTCCCTGGACACCAGGGCATAGAGGTAGTCATGGTGGGACCAGAGGTGGTGGACGGCCCCATCGTGAGGCCTCCACTCAGGGCCTTTGGCCCCAGGCAGAGGGTCTACATCAGCGCCTATAAGGGTCTCTACCACCAGTTCTGGGAGGAGCTGGTGGAGAAAAAGGAAGCAGCCAAGCCAGACCTGGTGGTTGGATATCATCCTGGTATGTACTCACAACATCCTGCCACACATGAGCAAATTTAATGTAAGAGATGTGATTGAACATGCACTAAAAGCTTGAGATATGTGTGGTTGAAAGGAGTCTTCTCACCTCAAATGGTGTAAATCATCCAGTGAAGATCATTATGATCAGTGTGGCTATAAATAGAAACTGCTTAGCTTAAGTGGTCAATTGTCTTGGAGAAACGGTGACTTGTCTCTCTTTATGCTTGTTTGACAGTTACCTATTTCAGGGAACAGAATGCGTGGGAGACATGTAACTCACAGGATCTGGTCTTTTCATTAGTGCTGTGCTTTTATTGGGGAATTGGGTGATTAATAGGATCAGCTTGGAAAGAGTTTGGCTTTTGATTGCTGGACTCAGCATAATGTGGGTAAGCTGCCCTTTTGAAAAGAGTGACTCTGTTCCCCTGTTGTATTCACTCTGGCACATGTTGTAAACCCCTGTCATGCAAAATCATTGATTTAAAACACCATCTCACCATCTCCAAACCATGTTGAGGACAAATATCTGACCTTTTATCTGAGTTTTTTTGATCAGTTGTTTTAATACTTCACCATTTCAGAATACAAAATACAACAACAACTTTTTTCCCACTTCATGTGTCCACCCTCACAGACAATCACCTCATTATAAGTGGCACTACAACCCTATACCTCCTAAGCTCTGCACTGAATCTGTTCTCTGACCCTTTAACCTGCAAAGCAGCAAAGCCCTGACCCAACCACGCCCATAACCGCTAGCTCAGTTATCACTGCGCGCTCCGCCGGAGCTAAATATACAGGTATCAGTCATCCTGTGAGTAAACTGCCTTGAGTGGCTGGCTGCATTTCATACCGCAAAGCTGGCAGAGCACTGCATTATGACACTGTTTAAGGGTTAGGGGAGCAGGCAGCATGACAAAAGGTTTGTGTGTGTGTATGCGTGTAAGAGTGTGTGTTTGTGAAAGTCACAGTGAGGAAGAGAAGCAGAAAGGGAAAGACTAGAAGGCAATGAAAACAGATAAACAGAGGAAACAGGGAGACACTGACCTTAAGGAATAAGGAGGGTGGGGGTGAGGGGGGGGGGGGGGGTGATATCAGCTGTCAGCTCTCACAAAGGAAAATGGAGGTAGGCTAAGTAATGTCATCCATACAAAGATAGAGTAAATTCAAACAGAACATCAATATAGCTTGTGGTATCTATGAATGAATGAAAGTTGTATCAGAGAAATCCTTCCTAAAAGATTCAGACCAGGAACCAAAATATGTCTTCTCAAGCCACTTTGTCTACCATATTGTATCGTTCGTGCCAGCACCAGGCAGTTATGCAGTCATTAACGGACAGAAGCATCTCTTTGTCACCTTATCTCCTGAAGGTCTAAATGCCTAAACGCTAACTCATTGTTAAATGTTTTATCATGATGAGAAGTGTAACCTCGGGGATATTCGTATCACAGTATGCATTATTCAAATCAATCTCTTTCTGCTGTTTGAGGTCCCTGGAAATTTGGGGCAGGCGGCGGATAACATGATACCATCTGTGTGCCAGTATCACGGGCCTCAGCAATCCTCTGCCTCTGTGGTATGCTCGGAGCCCCCCCTACACACACATTACCAGTGTACACTCCAGTTTGAATGGTGCAGAACAGCTGAAGCTTTAAGAAATTCATGTTGCAGCGTTCATATTTCTCCCATGCATAGTTTCCTTGCAGAAGCACTTATCCTTGATTTCCTTGACTTTTCCTTATTAAATATTAATCTGTGATTACATATTTTTTTCTGGATAAACTAATAATTTTATTGAGCAGTGAAGGGAAATCCTCTGTTTCCTTCTGCTGTTTTTTTTGTCTCTCAAGGACACATAAGCAGGGTGGATTTACAGTATTTGCTGCCATGGTGGCTTGAACCTCAGTCATCTGGTTGAAGGACGAGTTATTCACTTCACTAAAAAAAAAAAAAAAATACTACTGAATAAACCAGAGTCAGGGGAAAGTGACATCTGTCAGTTAATATGCTGCAGGATAATGTACCCAACCCAGCTTAAATATAGCTGGACCGCTGTAGTTGATTGTCAGCGTGTACTGTATGTGCAAGAATGTGGAGAGTGTGCTGGTGTGTGAGTTTGAAGTCTGGGGAAGTTCTTAAACGGGGTCATCTCGTTTGGAGCGAGATTAACTTTGTCATATTGAGTGGTAGGAAGGCTGAACACAAACACTGAAAGTGACAACAACAAGAGGAAGACATGGCAAGGTGGAGACTAATCGAGTGTAATCCGTTCGATCTTTACCTCGCCAGGGAGAGAGACCTGACTTTGTCTCTGTCGGTTTGTGTGAGACTCACAGGATGAGAAACAGAGAGCTCAATAAGTGCTTTTTAGTGTCAGTGTCAGTGTCAGCCAACTCATTCAGAGGGAAACAGGTTTGTTGCAAGTGTAGTTTATTCTAGATTTTTCTTTTTCGTTAAGCTACCAATTATTTTGTTAAGACTACTGTTAACTACATGAACAGAAAATGTTCTGTCAAATTTACAACAGTTTTGGATACTCATACAGATGAGTACATGGTAGATTTTGTTGTTTTGTGTGCTCCTTTTATGGGTTCAAACAGGGCTCAGCTGTGAAGGAAAAAGATGATGTCACTTTGTGCCAATCATCATTTAAATCATCTGATGACAGTTGGTAGATTGTTTGGTCACTGCCAAGTAAATGTGATAACACCACACACATACAGTCCCAATGAAAGTTTCCAAGGGTTAAACTGGAATGAATAATGCCTATGATAGGTTTTTTAAACTATCATGATTGCTCATATCGTCCTGAATATTTAACACTAAATGTCTTTTTCCTTCTTGTTCCTTCAGTTGGATGTTTGAGCTTCACTGTGCAGAATGATGTAGGTGCAGAGATGGACACTAGAAGGATGTTTTCACATTCATCCGCTTAAAAGTGGAAAGTTTCTCTGTTCTCACCATAAATCTCAGTTGCATAGCTATGAGCGTGTTTTTTGACACACTAGTTTAATGATGTTAAAACTTGAAACATCCAGTGCATATAAACTGAGGATAGATTTTTCAGGGATATCGGAGACATATTGTGTAGTAGTAGTAAAAATATTTGTATATTCATAGATTCTGGATTTTTCAACGAGAGAATGAGAAAAAGTTGCTTTAAGACTTTTGAACTTATCAATTGACTGTTTTTGTGGAGATACAGTAATACAGATAATAATTCAAAGTAAAGTATTTTTGGTACTCTTAAAAGTATATTAAAGATTATTTGGTAATTTGTATACTACCTGCTCGACACCAAACATCAACTAACTGATAGACATAGACAAGCATTTAGCAGCATTAGAGCCAGGTTCCCTCAGGAGTTGGTGGAGAGCAAAACAGAGTTAAAGACATGAGAGTGAATAATGGATTTGCATTCATCGGGTGGTCGGGAACATGATTCCAGATGAATGCTAATGTTGCTGTGCATCTGCTGGATGTGAAAATAGGAAATTTGTTGGCTGATATGATCAACACAGCAGCTTAAAAATGTGATAGCATGTCAGAGTTGTGTTGATAGTTAGTTTAGTTTTCAGGGGCTTAAACAATGAAATGTGTGACAGACTGGTTACTTATCATATTAACAAGTTGGCTGTACAACTTCCTGAATGGATGACTGGTGGCATGAGTCGTGTTTTCACAACACATCCAGGCTGACATTCTTGTTTTTTTTACAACTAAAAAAATATATTTTCTCTTGATATCTATATGAGGGCATTTGATATGATTCTTTATTGCTTACTGATATTACTCATATGTGTTTTACTGTGTTTTTAACTCAGGGTTCCACGCTAACAAGGGTCTGATCGAAGGTTGGCTGCCCACCCTTCTGCTGCTCAGAGACTTTAACATACCCTCCTTCTTCACCATGTTCAGGTTAGTCACATTATTGTAACCCTAAAAAGATTCACCTGTTTATACCTGAGATAATAAGATTCATATTCCTTTGTTTCATACTGCTCTCTTCCAGAGGGAGCCATCAAATTGAATTGGTACAATCTGCTTCCTGAATATCCAATATCCACATCATTTTATATAGTTGAACAGTTTGCTTTCCACCTTTTCAGCCTTGCTCTTCTCTGCTTCTATCACAAACTTGTAACATAGAAAATGTCTTACCTGTTAAATGCAGGACCCGCCAAACCAACTGCGCCTCCTCCTCCTCCTCTTTCTATGCTGTTGTTTAGAGGATCGTGCTCCCCCTTATATCACATATATCATGTTTTGGTCTCCCTACTCTTCACCTTCCTGACCTATTCACCACAGTCCACAGTCTCAAAGCACTTACCGTCACCCACGACCCAGATTACACCCCCCCTTCTCCACTTCACACTCCTTCCCTCCTGTGGCAGAAGCCAGTTCCCTGTTTGTGTAAAGGCCAGGTTGAAGGAAAGATTGGTTTCCTCTGCTGCAGGCACTCTCAACAAACTCCCCCTGTAGACTGTAACCTGATGATTTAGCAAAGTTACTGATATAGTTCTCTCTCTCTTCTGTTGATGCCGTTCCCCTATAATTCCTGTCAAACTGTTCTCTTGTGGGTGGATGTTAAAATAATTCTGCGAACAGGTGTTTAATCTCTCACCAGTCTCTCACGAGGATAATGAAATGAAACTTACTTCATTAATTGGTTCCTTTGCGCTCTCTCTCTCTCTTTCTCTCTCTCTCTCCACAGTGAGATGGAGCTCGAGTGCTCCCTGCAGATCCTCCACGAGTTGGAGATTCACATCAGGGACAGTGGACCCAATCCATTCACCTCACAGAAGCCAGAGCAGGTCCAGGCCTGCCCCAACAAAATGCCAGTCTACTGCAACTCTCAATACATCCGTTTCCAAGGACTGCAGCCACAACAAGAATCTGAAGAGGCCAGTCCAGACAACTAAAAGGCCATTATGAATATTGTCAAAGCCTGGTTGGGGTGCCACAAGTCATGCCCTTTATAGATGTGGGTTTCAAAATAGGGTATTGGGACTTTTTAGAGCTCCTGTAGAGGTTTTCTGCAACCTTTCAGAGATGGACAACGCTCCATCATGCTGCCACTGGTCGCTGAAGCTCACATAAGGTTCACACTCATTTATCACTTTTAAAAAGACACATTCATAGCTGCAACAGCGTGCCAAACACAGCTCTTTGAATATTTAAATTATTAATTAACGAGGCAGATTACAGAAATCACTCAGAGCTCCGCTTAAGGCTCATTTTGTTGGATGATTGCACCTGAGGGCAGCAGCAGGGCTCGGAGGTTTTTTGGTGCCCTGAGGTGAAACTGATGTTGGATACAAAGGCTCATGGGTATATAAACGTAATGAGACCAAAATGAGTTCACTCATCATTTGACGGTTGCCTGTAATTTGCTCTGCAGCTTGATGTGTTCTCAAATCACACACTAGCTGCATCAAATCAGATCATATGCATACTAATGTATCACATGATTTCAAACTAAACCTAAATAAATGATAGAGTCACACAACACCTGAATGTACCTTTAGTGTTTTGTATATTTTTTTCATCAATATTCATCTAGTCATTGAGTTCTAGTTATCCTCCTTAATAGTAATAATAATATGAAAGTGGTTAATACTCAAGCATTCTGACATGTAACAGGCAGGCTATGACACCTTGTATCTGTCTTTTGGACACTATATTGCAGTATTATTTTCAGAGTGTTGTGTTTGGACCCAGTACAGGACATGTTTTTATGCGCTGAGAAGACTCATCCAAACTCTCCAAGGGCAATAATGCCTTTTACCTGTCTCTTAACAATACAAAAGACAAGCAGCATTTAGTTTTATTCTGGTTGAACTGTCAGTAACAGTGAAACTTTATGATACAATGCAATCAAAAGACCAGCGTTAGCCACTGGGTTAAAAGTGACCATCAAATAAGTCACTTATCTGATTCTCAACAAAGCTGAACATTATGAGTGCCACTTATTGCAGGCCTATTATACAGGATTGATTTATATTGCAAGGCCAAAATCACTTTGCCTCTGTAGACTTAAAAATGCCACTTCATCACTAAACACTTTCCCTACTGCAAACATGTCAAATAAAGGTTTGTGTTACCTCTAAAAATCCTCTAAATTCTGTATTTAGCTTCAGCCAAAAAGATGAATGGCTTAATTTTTCTGCAATTCACCAGCAGTGAAGTAATACTTAACATTAGGTAATATTTTAAATTGAGTTGGGATTGTTGAAATTAGGGGTCAATATGCTTTGGGAGCAGTTATTTGCAGCCATGAAAAAGTGAATTTCTCTGTTCCTTGTTGGATTCATGTGTGAATACAATTATTAATCAATCATGACTGATGGCAATCCATGTGTTTTGCTTCATGAAACCCGTGTTTTCTGTGTGACACTGACATCTAGTGGATAAAAGTTGCAAAAGCAATATCAACTACAGGTGTCGCTATAATGGGATATTTGATGTATTGCTGGGTCGTCATCACAAGTAATTAACTAATTGAACGTGATTGTCCTTGAATCATATCTTACAACAATGGATAGGTCTATGGTTTATTGCCATAAAAACATGTATCTATACAGATGTGAATTGGTAATATGGCTCATATATTTACAGTTCCTGTGTAGTCAGGAATGGTCTAAAGTTGTCAGATCTTTCTAGAAGGGAAAGCACAGGTGTTATATCTGGCAGCTCCCAGCAGGCCGCTCATATAACAAACCACCAGCAGCAGCAGGAGGAACACAAACACTAACCAGCGTGTTAAACTCTACGCTAAATGACGGAAGCAGAGAGGTAAGTGCAACTGGAATGAACGTTTTCTCCCTCTTGGCTACCTTAACATGAAATCATTTTCCTAATTTTCATGGCCACCTTAAACACACCAAATTATGCAGCCTCGGTGTCTGAAGGCACGCGCAGCAGGAAGTGCCTCGTGCTCGTCAACAGTGACTGCTTGACATTTGAATGGCATTTTGAGATACTAGCATGCCACCACAGCCTGGCACTTCATGCTTTTTGCTCCCAGCTATTCACTTTTTGTCCGAGTTGTCACCATTAGGCTCCAGGCCCCATTTTATGCGACATTATATGTAAAACTCACCATGGTCATGCTGTCTGCCCATTCTCCTTCACTCCCCTCCTCCTACAACAAATGTCCCAGTCTAAGAATAGAAAAGTGCAGCTCTCATTGGTGACTGGTGTGAATATGTGGTTATAAGCTCACTAGACTATTACATATTGAACATTTGTGTGTTTTGTGATATCTGTGGTTTGTGACTTGAAATAGTTAATCAATTACTCTAGTCCATTATTATGTTCTATTTTCTTTCTCCAGAGCTGGCCCGGAAGCCAGGGGCAAACCCACGGCCTTCCGGTCTCAAAAGGAAATGTTTGAGAAAATGGAAGATTCTTTTAAGATCTGTGCATGTTGTGAGAAGCAGCCCAATCAACTTTCAAACCCACAAAGCCTGAAGCGTTGTGGCAGGTAAATAAAAACAAGATCCCATCCAGTAGACCTGTGCGGCCATGATGCCCTTCATTAATGTTTACAATCATATTTCCCACTTTTGTCTTCTTTGCACAGATGTCTAAATGTGTATTACTGCAGTAAAGAATGTCAGAAGGATGACTGGCCAAAACATAAGAAATTCTGCTCTGTTCTCTGTCAAGCTGCCATTGACAGAATCGTGGAATGGCTTGTGGTCAAAGGTACTGTAACGGGTGGAGTTGGTAGGACCCAGTAGCAGCACAGAACACCAGTGAGCAGTTTTAAATGATCTTTATTATATATAGTAAGGTAACAGAACAGGCATCTGGCAGAATGTGTAGGGGAACAGGCTGGGCTCAGGGTCACTGAAGACAGAGTTGGCAGCAGGTAAGATTATGCCAGTAGCACTCACAGACATGAAGTTGACAGGATCAAAGCCGGAGGACGCCACACAGCCACAGACGATACTTGAGGTCAGGGACAGAAGGCTGGTGCGTTTACCGGGGAAGACATGAGGAAAGGAGGTCCAAGGCAAGCAGGGTCGAAACCAGGGAATCAGTCCGCTAATTAGTGCTGGAAGGTCTGGCATGAAGCAAATGCAAATGACAATCTGGCAAAGAGTGAGTGGACAACAGGAGTATATATATGCAGGCTTGATTACAGATGGGGTGCAGCTGAGAGTCCAGAAGATAACTGATGAAGCCCAGGTGAACAGAGTTAACTGATGAGGTGGGTGTGGCTTATTAGCAGGAGTAGAGCAGGGGGTGTCGTAAATGGAATTTTACCAGCAGCAGGAGAAGAGCAGAACAGACTGTGACAGGTGAAGCATTATGAGTAGATAAGACATGCAAAATCAAATCAAATATCACAGTATTTTTGACCAAATACCTCAATATTGACATTGCAACAATATTGTAGAGATGATTGTTGATGCTAAATAAGTAATCATGAGTAATGTGGATATAATGACTAAGTGGGTAAAGGCAAATAATCACTTTACTGTAATGTGGCCTTAAAAACCAGGAAAAGACAACACTTGTGCCATATCACAATAATACAATACCACAAATCTAAGATGATATCTAGTCTCATATCATATATTGATATAATATTGATGTACTGCTCCGCCCTAATTGAGTGGGGTTTTTTCTCCATTGTGCCATCAGGAGATCTTCCATTCCCTACAAACAAATGGTCAAAACCCCAGTCAGAGATTAAGGGCTTGGATGACTGGCTCGCCATGCAGGGAGATCTCACAGCTCGCCTTGATCCCATTTTGACCGGAGCAAACATGAAAGACTTGTGGACCAACGCTGGCAGGCTTCGACCTGTAGACGGTGACCTGAAGCAGTCACTGTGGAGGGTTTGCAGTGAGTTCTTCTCCAGGCCGCTGACCATATCCTGGGGGATGAGGCTGTTTGGCCTCAACCCTTATTCCAGACCTCTTACTATTCACCTGGTGGGAGCAGGCCAGAGTGAGACACTGGCAGCCAGACTGACTGACTATGATGAGCTGAACAAAATGTTCCCTGGACACCAGGGCATAGAGATAGTCATGGTGGGACCAGAGGTGCTGGACAGCCCCATCATGAGGCCTCCACTTAGGGCGTTTGGCCCCAAGCAAAGGGTCTACATCAGCGCCTATAAGGGTCTTTACCACCAGTTCTGGGAGGAGCTGGTGGAGAAAGAGGAAGCAGCCAAGCCAGACCTGGTGGTTGGATTTCATCCAGGTGAGGACATCTTCCCCATAAGATGTAATATCATATTATATATGTTGATATGATGGTCCTCATTATACACACTACATTTATTTTTTGTGCCAAGGGTTTGATGCCAGTCAGGGTCTGGATGAGGGTTGGCTTCCGACACTACTTCTTCTTAGGGATTATGAGATTCCTTCTCTTTTCACTGCTCTCAGGTGAGTGTTACAGACCAGTAATCGCACACTTAACATAGCTGTTGTAATGGAATATTGATCGCTAAATAATAAATATTGAAGTGATTTATTGCAGTTGACAAATAGGAAATGGGTTGCAGATTATTTCAATACAGTAATCAGATTACCAATTCTTAGAAAAAAGCATTGGATTACAAATTTATAGAGAGGATGATGTGTCTTGAAATGATGTCACTGTAGATAATTACACTACTAATCAACTAAATCATATTGTTAATAATTTATGTTGCACTTAAATTATTTGGTAAAGTGCACAAGTAAGTAGTATTGTCTTAA
Organism: Scomber scombrus; assembly: GCF_963691925.1. NCBI lineage: Eukaryota > Metazoa > Chordata > Actinopteri > Scombriformes > Scombridae > Scomber > Scomber scombrus. Next base: position 11,595,742 of record NC_084990.1, read on the forward strand.
ATATTCATTACATGCTCCTGCCGCCATCCATCTGATTTCACAGTTAATATTATACAAATTGGCACATTGATATTGATTTGTATTATTTGCATTACTGTTAAATACCTTACGCATATGTTTGACAGTATGCAAACATACATTTACAGTTAACAAAGCATACTATTTATCCTCTCGCTGCTCTCTTATCATCCTTTTAAACTCATCCATGACATTTGTGATGTGTGTAATGGCAGCTGATGCTTCTTTTTCTGCATCCACAGTGAGACAGAGATGACCTACTCCCTGCAGATCCTGTTGGAGCTTGAGATGGACATGAAGGGAAGTGGTGCCAACCCCTTTGCATCACTGAAACCAGAAGCGGCACGCACAAGTCCCAACAAGCCTCCTTTCTACTGCAACTCCCACTACTTCTCTTTTCGAGGTCTACTGGAGAATGTGGAGTTTGAGGAACCAGAGGAGGCCTGAAGGAGCTATGTGCTGTGATTGCAAACACACATGTCTGAAACTCAGGTTTTTTCTATGAATCGTTGATATTTGAAGTCTCTGTAAGCTATTTAATAAGTTCTAGTCATGCCATTCTGCTTTGTGAGTATAAGTATTTGCTCTGACATTTACATTTACTATCTCAGTACCATGGCATTCAACTGCCAGAGTTGTGTTATTTGAATATACTGTGTGTGAGCTGTTGTTGTATTAAGAGAGCTACAATAAAACAGTGTATACACAGTCAAATGTCTACTGGTACTGTAAGTCTACAGTAAAAAGTATCCAGTTGTATAATGTGGGGGAAACTGCATTGCACACTCTGGTTGAGCCACAGACATAATAATAATATAAAAATCCCCTTTCATACATCATAAACTTCTAATTATTTATGACAAAGTAAAATAAAACATGTTCATCAGTTCAGTATGGAATTTATTTGCAATTAACAATATATCGCCAAAACAACCTTTTTTTTCAACATTTGGTCACTCACTGATATGGACACTTGCATACTGCAATGTAGGATTTAATGCCACATTAAATGCAATTTAAAAAACTGACTGAACTACACATTATGTGTAATAATCAATAAGTAATCATTCATTACCTTACCTATATACGCAGCTACTGTCTGTTAAATATTCTCTTCAATTGGTCAACTAGCAAATGAGGAACTGAAATCATGCACAAGTAAATCAGTGTTTCCATCAATCTCTGAAGCACATGTCATGGCAAAAATGTTTAGCGAGCTTTGATAGACATAACCAGATCTACAATGTAAAGGATAAGATTGAATATGGCTCCAACAGTAACAGCATTCAGGTCTGCAAAGGCACATTTCCAGCAGTTGTAGGGGTGTCCAAGATAGTGGGTACGGTAGTAGTAATAGTGCCTGTAACCAAAGACACACCAAAGAATGACAGCGAGCAGGTACAACAGCGCTGCCAAAATGTTGAACACGAGTTCCATCAAGTTCAGTCCAAATGAGACTAGACACCGCAGTAGCTTGAGCAGATGGAGAAGAATGATGACTACAGTGGCGAGCAGGCAAACGAAAAAGACAATGACGCTGCATATCATTCCACCCGGACGAGGGGCCCATGGCAGAAGTGCAAAATAGTCAGAGGCTGCAGTGAGGATAATACAAGCTATAAAGGCTTCAGCTGTGCGGAGAACTCCTCTCAAACCGGATAAGTAGCCTTTTGGACACTTCATTTTTTGCATTATTGAGTCAACCAGGAAGATCCCAGTGGCAATCAGGGAGAAGACGAGACAAAAAATTAATGAAATGCAGGAGAGGCAGACGAAAACAACCCCAAAGCTGATTGACGCAGAGATGATCATCACAGTACACAGCAAGGTCAGCCCGCAGCAGAGGTCAGCCCAGTTGGGAAGGAAGGCAGCGAGGAGGATATTCCACTTCAGGGCCTCCATCACGAGCAGGACCAGAGGCACAATGATGCAAAAAACCCAGACAAAGTCACACCAGATGCCCCATGGTCTCACTATCCTGCCCATGGACAAGGAGATGCAGAGAGCTAAAGCACTGAAGATTATTTCCAGGAGGCGCAAAATGGCCTGCATGGATTTGAATGGGCCACACATGATTCAAATTAGAAGTCTCAGATCTTGAAAGTAGGAAGAAGTCACTATTTATGCCAATACTCCGCAAGATTAACTATACTTCACGCTGCTTGGTCAGTGAACTGTGAACACTTGATTCCTTGTGGCTGAGGCTTCTTTGGTCTCAGGTAGGGATGGAGGTGAGTCTTATTCAAACAGGCAGACATCATTTACATACACCTTTTATTCAAATTTCTTCACTCATGAATCGCTCTTTGGACTCTATCTGTTAAGTGGAAGGAAACTGTTGTGCACAGTTTATTTGACAGTGTGTTACCCCCAATAGACACTGTTGTTTATTTCTGCTTATCTGGAGGTTTTATTTCTGTATTTCATGTCTACATTTATTTTAGTTTATTCAATAATTTATTCAGTAGTCAAAAATTTCAGAATCCAGCATCAGCTAATTTTATGCATCCCCCTATGTGCTAAAATCAGTACGATAAAGATGAATATCTGAAATATCTCTGTTTTTATCTTTTTATCTTCCATGGATCAGATGCCTGAGATAAAGAGAATTGAGTTGAAAACAGAACAGATTTTTCTAACCTTAACCAGATCTAATTCTCAGAATTAAAGATTTCTTGGAAATTGCTATTTTAAAAATGAATATTAAACATTATGATTTATGACTCTGTCTCTTTCAAATACACAAGCAGAGACGCCTTAACGGGGCAGGCAACCCAGGCAATTGCCTAGGGCCCCGAGCTGAAGGGGGCCCCGAGGGACGGCTGACGTCAATGACAAAATAATGGAACTGCTTTAGACGCTGCAACGACAAAGCATCGGAAATGCCCCGCACAGGGCCCCTTCCGAGTTGTCACTGGCTAGCTGCTAGTAGGGGGGCCCCGACAGACGGCTGATATCGCTCCATATCAGCCACACAAGTTGAAACCACCGTAGACACTGCAATGACATGTCGGGAATCTCCCTAATGGGGCCCCCCTACTAGCTGGCATCGTCGTGCGGTCCCTGTTAAACACAGATGAAAACATGAAGCGAACATATCTCTCTGGGCACACGAAAAGAAAAAAAACAATAAGAGGATGAAAAGAAAAACGTGACAGTGGTAAGTGGGAATGTGTAAGCTATGTGTGTTACATTATAAAAAAGTAGTGCTGCCAGCCAGCCTGCCACTTTATCCCAAACTCCCAGTCATCCACCAAGCACCAAAAAAGTTTACTGCACATTAAAGTCTGTGTAAAGTGAATTCAGCCATTTTCTTCTAAAAACATTAAATAGGTCATAAATGTATTTCTCAAGAATTGTGGAGCTAGGCTTCACAAACTGTTTTAAAATGTCTGTGTTCAGGATTTAGTGGGCGGGTCCAACAATTAGCATAAACCCGACCCTGCTCCTTTGCCAGTTAGCCGAGCTAGCAGCCTAGCTAGGTGGTGACATTGATTGATAGGTGACACTTGGTAGAGCGCTTGGGAGCAGAGACAGGCTGATTTTTACACAATTTCATATATATATATGTATGATTTATTTTATATGTTCATTATTTAATAAAAAGATTTCTCTACTGATCCTTAGTCCTGGACTTCATTCATCATTATTCAGGGGGGCCCCATGGTCCTTCTTGCCTAGGGCCCCCAGGGGGTCTAGAAACACCCCTGTACACAAGTGCATATTTTTCCTGTAATTTTGGGCTTTTTCATCCTGTATTGAAAGAATGAGGTCACATATGTCTTTATTGGAGAGTCCCTTTATTCCCATTTCACACAAACAGCTTTCAGCATTCTGGACTTTATCAGTGTTTAGATGACACGGACAGATTTCAGGAAATACAGGTGTGTTCATTCATGTGTAATGTCATTTTCAAACAGGCAGCATGCAAGATACTATACAACTTTCAACATTTATTGGCAGTGCCATAGACAGGTCATATTTCAAATTCACTATAAAATCACACCAACAGATCAGACAGTATAAAAATGTAGCAAAATTACAAATAGAAATGAATTTTAGGTTAATACATACTTCAAATTGGCACACAGTAAAAAAAGATACATAGGTTGTAGTAAATCTGACCATATATTAATATGCTTTTGATTGTCAGTCTGTTCATTTACATGAGATACCTGATAAAATGCCTGATAAAAAAAGAGCTACAGTACTGTTTATTTTCAAAAAACAAGCTGTGTACACTGCAAATAGCATCTATTTGTTTACAGTGTGACCTCTGTGCACAGATCTGGCCTCTAAAATCAGTATTTACACATTTCTCCAGCAAGAAACTAAAAGCTAGAATTCCCTATCAACTTTTAATCCTGTGAACTGAGATGTGCGGCATTTATTTGAATGTGTTTTCCCTCTGTGTGGATCATACTTACATTTATCACATTTGCATAGATGTTTAAAGGCACAGTTAAAGTTTGGACAGTTTAAAAAGATCATAGAAGTCAGCAGTCATTTTATGTGCGTTTAAAGTTACAGATACCAAGGAGGGTAAAAATTAGGTCCACTATGAAAAGAATGAGATTCACATATGTCAGGAACGCAACCATAAACTCAATGGCCCAGATACAGAAGCTGGGAGGACAGTCTTTGGGACGAGGATTGTTTTTGAACATGAAAATGGGCCAGATGATAGCAGCAAATACATACAGCACAACTGTGATCACCAGAAATATAAACACAAACTTGTCCAAGTTAAAGGGCAAACACTTCTTCAGTTTTTTGAGGATGTTGGTGGCTATGATAACAGGCAAGATGGGGAAAGGAATGATATATGCTATAACACAAAAGATCAGAGCTGGCTTGTCTCTGTAACCAGAGAGTGATATGAAAATCATGCAGCTTACAAACGCCTCCATAACTTTCCAGAATCCTGGCAGGGCAGCCAGGTAGCTCCCTGTCTTCCTGTCTAGAAATTTATCCTTCACCACCTCAAGTACATAGAGAATGCCACACAAGAAAGCAAATATACTCACTATCCAGCCATACACACATTTCAGGCATGCATAGAAGTTGGCATAGGTGATAGCCACAGTGACAGTCATGAGTGAAGAGGACATGGCCATCCCTGTAGCAAAGTCAGGCCAGTCCATGCAAAACAGATTGAGTGGGATATCAAGCTTGAACATCTCAATGATGGTGATGATGAGGGTCATGATGGGGCAGAAGGCCCAGGTGAACATGGCGTAGTTCCAGTAAGTGTGGCTGCTCCCTCCTCTGAAGGCACCCAAGAGAAAGGTGACCACACACAGGATGATCTGACACATGTGGAGCCCACCTCGGCCGGTCAACAGGGTAGCAGGAGAAAACACAGCCTTGGACAACGTATCCTTAACATCATCGATTATTCCCATCTCTTTTTGAATGAGCAGGAGTGCTGTTGAAATAAATGTCCTCACAGACAGGTGCTGGAAACTGGAATGAGATGAGTTTACATCTGCTTTACTGCCTTTCAGCTCCACCTCCCATGAAGTCCTTTACTGCCTTTCTGGTTTGTATAATATTCATGAAACAGACGATGCGTAGTGATAAATATCTACTGCAGCAGATATGAAATGAATGAAATTCTTTGTTCCTCAGAGCGTGAGTATGTAAAGCCACCATTTTCAACACAGGGATATTATTATGTTATAGTAATTTAATATTTTTTGTTGTGTCTTTGTGTCCTTTTCAATATAATTTTAATACAATACATTCATTTGAATAAAATGTATCATCTCTAGGTGAAGGATGTTTTTCTCTGCATGAGGAGGATTTCCACTATAAGTTGGATACTTCTTTGCTACCTGATCAACACCCCACTTATCCTGGTCCTGCAAGAACTACTCAGCTGCCTCAAGTGGCATCACCAGTTGATAGATGTGATGGACTAAATGTGATGTGCAAGATATCTGAAATGAGATCCCTGATCATCCATTGAGGCACAATGAGAACTAGAAAACTGCAAGCAGTGTCGAACGGGCCCTCGCACCGCCCAGTTCGCCCCCCAAGCGTAACGCACAAAAAAGCCTCTTGGACCCATACCCTAACCCTAACCCTAGGTACCAACAGGAAGTCGGCCATGTTGATTCACAGGTACATTTTTTCTGCCGTTTTCCCCCATTTCCAGGGCTCGTACTTTAGCCAACTCCTCCTACAGTTTTGACTCCAGAGACTTCAGATTCGATCTGTATCATCCTCAGACCTTGACGATGAAAACTTCTGCTATGCATTTGCCTGCGTTATACCTGGTGGGCGTGGCAGTCGTTTGTTTATATAAACAAACAACTTCTTATAACTCCTCCATACTCAGATGTGTCCGAGGAGAATGTCACACCTGGTGAAGCCGTTTCAATTTCAACATCATTGGGCGTGGGTGTGGCAAGGGGTCTCCACAGCGCCCCCTAACAACAGGTCATGTGACCAAAAACGTTGTCTGATCTTCGTGAAATTTATAGGACTCATAGGTCTCATCGGTATACCCCCAAATTATTTTTTTTCATAGATTATAATGTACTCAACTGCATTAAAAAAACGCACTTTAATCATTTGCGGCCGGTCAATGCGGGGCGCTGGGGCGCCGCCCCCATCAAATGTCTGGCCAAAATCTACTTAAACATATTAAACATAAATGAATTAGAAAATGCTAAATAATTATGAAATAAATAGTATTTGTTTGCAAGATGGTCCTGTTAGCCTCTAAGCACCTGTCATCATTCATTATAAATCGATTCCAAATGGTATTTTATCAATTTCTATACGTACTTCCTGTATGTGGGGCGCCGGACTAATGGAAGTCAATGCAAGCCCTCAAACTTTTGACAAGCACATGACCTGAGGCTGCTCTCTCATTGGCCTGCGTCACGTTTCCCACGGGGCGCCCGGACACGCCCACTTTTATTGGCAGCGAATTGTTGTTGTTTCATGTTTTTTAATCTACTGTGATTGGACAGTTCCGGCTGTCATTCACGCCCTCCCGTCAGCTGCTGTCACCCAAACTCTGGAGCCGCGGAAATTAAAGAAGATTATTTTGTAATTTCTCTACAAAAACCTAATTTCACAAGACTTTAACTAGAAGAGAGAAAGAGGATAAAGCAGCAGCAGGTGATGGAGGAGCTGAGAGTATCTCCTGCTGCTGTTATGATAAACGGAGCTGGCTAGCTGGATGCAGTGTGAGTTATTCCTTTTATTGCTTAATCTGTTTGCTGTTTCAAAGTGTCAGCACCGAAACGTTGTGGACAACGACAGGGGAACGAGACCTAAAACATCTCTCTGAAAAAAATCAAACAGAAAGCTGCAGCCATCGAGACAATAGCATGGAGCTAAGTTGTTTTTAGCATGCTTAGCATTGCTGAGCTCTTTCTGCAGCTGTTTCACCACATCTGGCCACATGTAGACCTCTGCTATGCCAAGCTCCAGAAGAGGAACATAGATTCAGTCAGTGGCTGCATCCAGCAGCTCCAACAGGACATATAAAAGATCAGGTAGTAGCTGCATTGCTGTTATTAATATTGTAAAGTGTTAAAAAATACTTTATAAAAGACATAACTATGAAGTGTAAAAAACTAAAATGCATAAATGCAGGATAAGAAATGATGTAATTTTGACTATTACAGTTGATTTGGGTACATTTCATTATTAAAATAAGTAAATACATTATGCCTAATCACAGCAGTGTATAGTGCTTAATGCGCCATCTATTGTCATGTTTAGGTATTGCAACAACTAACAGATTACAGTGAAATCAGGACTGAAGACACAATAACTAAAATATAGGTGGTGTCTCTTTTTATTATTACCTTATTGGTAACTCTGCTTTAACTGCTGGTATCTTTAAGTGATGTGAGTGAAATGGGCATTTTATCATATCTGGTTATAATTTTTTATTCCTCTCTCTGTGGGTCAGAGATACCATACTGGGACAAACCAGGGGACATTATAGTGTGTTGTGTTGTTTTTAGATTAGTTTTTCTTTCTTATTTATATTTTTTTGCTGCGGTATGAAGTGGTGCTACGGCTTATTTGACACTAACCCTAGGACCACCAACCATCAAACTGCGCCCCCCCAAACATTTTTGTCACCAGCCGCCACTGACTTTAATATTTACTTTTCAGCTGAGATACGTGAGAACGATCGCCATTGAAAGAGACAAGAGGTCACCTCAGGTACTGAGAACATGTACTACATGTACATTCTGCTTTACATACACAATCTTCTTCACAAATGGCCTAACTAACTTTGGTTCAAACTACTAACTGACTCTACTACACTAATAAAATTATAATTTAGTCAACTGCATAATAATTGCATGTATTATATAAATTCTATATAAAGATGTACATATCTTCTGTCAAAAATCCCTAAACCTTTGTAAGGCAAGTCTCATACATTAGTCACATACATTTCTATCCTTCACTTTATCTCTGTGCCTCATCAGTGGGGGGACACACTGACTGTGTGTCTAGGCCTGAATAGGGAAGCAGAGCACATTCATTCATGATGCAGACCTATATTTAAATGAAGTGATTGTGAAACATTCTCATTTATTCTCAATTGTAAATCTTAGTAACCTAAGTCATTTGATAGATAAAGCATGTTTGGGCCCGCAAGGAGTCAGGCAGTCCTGCGAGTCAAATTCAGGGGAAACAAATCCAATTAATTAAAAATAAATAAATAAATAAAAGTTTCTGCATGGTCATACTTCTACTATGGGTGTACCATGATTCCCCACTCTTTTTATAAACCAAACGCTACGTATCTTTATTCATAAACATAGAATGTGTAGCAAAATGCGCTTTATTCTGTTTTCAAGGTTTACAAGACACGGTGGGTCAGTTTGTCGTGTTAGCACTTGTTTCCGGGGAAGGTAAATAAGGAAGCACAAAAAGGAAGTTGTTGTCACTTGCACTACTAACTAATCAAACATTACGAAATATGTGGCTACTTTTCTTCTTTTAATGCTGTGGACATTTAAAAATTAACTCTGGAGGAAGCCGTCGCCTTGTTGGAACTGTATTTAGTTGTAATGATCATTTCTTTTTCCTGGGCCATTTATTTTATATTCGTGTCGAAGCCTTTGTTTGGGAAAAATTAGCTAAGCTGGCGTTAGCGATGGGTCGATGACAGATTGCAGCAGAGCAGAGTTTGGCCGAACAAGGCTCGGCTTCTTGCACTGGTGACACTGTGAAGAGACGAAATGGATTTCTCTAAATTTCTAGACGATGACTTTGATGTGAAGGACTGGGTGAACGGCGCCTTCAGGGTGGTGCAGAAGGACGCGCCAGGGAAGGCGGACACACACGCAGCCACACTGGTCATGAAACTGCAGTTGTTCATCCAGGAAGTCAACAATGCTATTGAGGGTTAGTAGTTACAGTATACTAAGGACACGTCGCATAGAAACACGTAAACAGACTATAGCTGCTGTGACTGTGTTTCCTCTTGCTGTCACACACCTCAGTTGCCAGTTTATTAGGTACAAGATAAAGAGCCACGCGATAAATCCCATCTGGCTGCATTGTTTCCAAGATAACGTATACACACTCATTGGCCATTTTATTATAAACAACTGTGCAGTCTCATGTTAGGATGTTTTTAATATTTAGCCGCCCCTCTGTATGTTAATGATTGGATAAAATAGTAGGAACACCATCTTATCACCTTTCTGACAGTGTCAACAAAAACTTGCACAAGTGTAGCTAATGGTGTGCTTAGTGAGAGTAACAGGTCACCTTTTTACCATTTAATATTTATCTCAGTGTTCTTCACTTCTTTGCACTGTTTGTGTATTGCTTACATTTCATGGTATATAGTCATTCCCTATGTGTTTTTATGAAGAGTGTTCTGTTGATATTTTGTGTAAGTACACTGATAGCGACTAAACTGGAGTCAAATTAATTGTATGTGTAAACATTTGTTCATGCCATTTGTATTAATGAGTGTTGGCTAAATATTAGAAACACATCTCGGTATAACTTAAATTCAACTCCACAGCAGCACAAGGGTCAGCCTCCAAAAATGACCATAAAGTCGAATCAACATCTGTTTTCATTATATATGTACTTTATAAATATAACTTTGCTGCATTTAATCCAAACTACAGGCCTATGCACATAATGATAGGTTATCACTGACTTCACTGTTGCATATGATCCAGAGAGATGTTTTTCTTAGAAAAGACCATTTCCAGTGTGTGTTCTTGAGAAATAGTTATTGGAGCAATAAAAATAACAACATAAGCTGATCATTAATCAACAGTCTGGTTTATTTAAAAAGTACATTTTGTAATTGTTATACTAGACTATCTATTCATGTGAAATATTCAAATGTGAATAATATCAAATGAATTTGTTTTAAGTTTATATGTAAATCCTTTATCAGTATGTAAACTTTACAGGATTTTTCTGTAGTGCAATACAGACCCAATCCTAGCTATAATCTTGCATGGTTTCATTATTTGAGTAGGGATCATTTACGGTCAACACTGTTTATGTGAATGCATTATATACAGTGATTGAGTAGCTGCAAATCTGTTTAACTGGAATCCTATCAAAGAAAGCCACACTTATATTACTGTATATTTCTAGCATTGTGTGTGAGATATTCGTGTTACCGTAAGTCTTTTTATGACTGAGAGACTACTGGCTGTATGTCTTGTATGTATAGAGAGCAGTAATCAAGCTGTCCAGAACATGCCCAGAGTGCTGCGAGATGTGGAGGCTGTGAAACAGGAGGCTTCCTTCCTAAAGGAGCAGATGGTGCTGGTCAAAGAGGACATCAAGAAGTTTGAGCAGGACACTGTGCAGTCCATGCAGGTGTGTGACTCACACATGTTTATCTGATATTATGTTATTTAAATAATTGCTTTGAAATAACATTCTATATCTGGCAGTGTTCTAAGGATGTTTCTTGACTTGTATTTTGTGTGGTTATTTTTTACCAGGTCCTGGTAGAGATTGATCAAGTGAAAGGTCGCATGCAGCTGGCAGCCGAGGCTCTGCAGGAGGCAGACAAATGGAGCACATTGAGTGCAGACATTGAGGAGACCTTTAAAACACAGGTACAATAGAAACATATTGCCACAAGACATCATTTGATATTGTTTGTGTCTGGCTTGCAGCTTTGTTATCATTGCCCTTTGGTTATAGAGCTACAATAAACTAGTCAGCTTTCATTTTAATTTATATTCATGGGTTTTATATGGAACTATATTGTACTGTGTATTTATATATTAATAGATGACCATATTGTTAGATAATGCATGTATCATTGTTTAGATATTTCTGTTTCTTCTTTCAGGACCTTGCAGTGATCTCCTCTAAGTTGACGAGCATGCAGAACAGTCTGGCCATGCTGGTGGACACACCGGACTATTCAGAAAAGTGTGTCCACCTGGAGGCTCTGAAAAACAGACTAGAGGCGTTGGCCAGCCCCCAAATAGTAGCAACCTTTAATTCCATGTCTTTAGGTAAGAGCCCAGTAGAAAAATGTGTTTGTCAGAAGAGTTTTTCAAAGCAAATGTGTTCCACTCTCACTTCTTTATTAACTGTAGTTCAGTTTCTATTTAAAAAAAAAAAAATGTAATCATCATCGGGGGAGTATATCTGCTTAACTTTCATATTTACCATTTCTCTCCAGACCAAGCCAAGCTGTTTGTTAAAGTCTTCACTGAAATAGATAGAATGCCACAGCTCCTCGCCTACTACTACAAGTGTCACAAGGTAGGTGGTTAAGGCCTAATCATAAATTAGTAATGTCATCATAAAACCACATTATTAACAGCCATATGCTTACCTCTTTGGTGTGAGCGTACAATGTATGTATTTGTGAATTCACGTGTATCACTCTCGTCTATCTCCAGGGCCAGTTAGTGAGCATGTGGCAGGATCTCTCTCAGACCGAGCTCAGCCTGAACCAGCAGCTTGCTGAGTTCTACGACACCTTGCTCTCTTCATGGCACTCTCAGCTCCAGTGGAGCAGCCAGGTCAGACACACCACTGTAACACGAGAGAGACTTCCAGTTGCTCTCCAATGATAGCTTCCAACAATGCTAACACATTGTTTGAAATTGCCTGACAGTGGGCAGTCAAGAAAAGTACAATACCACATCTTAGGCTCTCTTTTTAAATTGAATTCAGTTGTTTTCTTTTCTTCTACACTCTTATTATGAACTCAGTATTGACTACGAATGTGTAAAACTAATTGGTAGAGACACATTTTAAAGTTTTTGCAGTACATTTGAACTCCTTACTTTCCATCTTTGGATGCTACCGTAAATAAGTCTAAAACTTGTTTAGTGTAACAAATTCTACATGCACTGTAAAACATTACTTTGCAGTGAAATGTATTGATCTTAAATGTTCTAAAATTCCTGTGGCTCATTAAACTGCTGCCTACATTGAGCAATGTACACATTCTGTATATTTCAATACCTGCCAGGTGTTCAAGAACCCTTACGAGGTGGTGACAGTGCTGCTGATCCAGACTCTGGGGGCCATGGTCCCATCCATCCCTGTGTGCCTGAGCACAACTATGGACCGGGCAGCCCAGGAGCAGCGTCTCGACACCCTGCTGGAACTCAACCACACCATGTCCACCTTCGGACACAGCCTAGAGGCTGCCATGCTGCCTCACCTGGGTATGTACAAAGCTGAGGAATGACTGCCAAAACAATTAGACTTTAGATACTGTATGTATGGTGAAAGTGGTCGTCATATTCTGTCTGTGTCATTTTCAGGTGAGAATAACCTACTGAAGGTGAACGAGCTCGTCTGTGCGCTGTATGACCCCTATAAACCCTACCAGATACAGTACGGTGATCTGGAGGAAGCTCACCTCCTCATCCAGATCAGCGCTGTACCTTTGGTAAGACACCACACACACACACACACACACATACATACATATATACACACAAATTATTAGCTTTATTTACATCTTGCAAACAGCATTTTGGTCTTATTCACCATCTTTTTTTTTTCTCTGTGTTTGTGCTTTTGGTCACACTCCACATGTTCCCCTATCTATAGGAACATGGGGAGGTAATTGATTGTGTAGAAGAGCTGAGCCACTCTGTTAGCAAACTGTTTGGCCTGGCCAGCGCTGCTGTGGACCGCTGTGTGAAACTGACTGATGGACTGGCCGTGTGCGGCCTCCTCAAAGCTCTCAAAGCCCTTTTCACAAAGTAAATATCCTTTACTCTCATGTAAAGTCTTATCAAATATATATATATATTTTTTTTTTCACTGACTTTTGCATTGTGTTAACATTATGCTTTTTCTAGGTATGTGTCTGACTTCTCCACAACGTTGCAGTCAATCAGGAAGAAGTGCAAACTGGAGGACACACCTAGTTCATCTGTTTTCCAGGAGGACTGGACGGCCTTCCAGAACTCAGTCAGGTTAATACGCTTTTATATTTGGGATCATTTGATAGAATACAAATATTTACATCATAACTCATCTGTGGATTTAAATGTTTATATTGTCTTTTGCAGAATTATTGCCACTTGTGGAGAGTTACTTCGACAGTGTGGTGCCTTTGAGCAACAGCTGTCAAACAAGTAAGAGAAACGTTTTTAACTTAGCGTTTCATAATGTTCCAACTGTTCCTATTTACATTAAAGCATCAAAACTGGTATAACTCAAGGGACATCAGACTAGCATGCTGTCATTTAGGCACACTCTTGCAGTTTTGTAATTGCACAAATTCTCTGTAATTAATCAATCAATCCTTCCTGTAGGATCCTGGGCACGGCAGGTAAGTACTTGTCAGAGTCCTACAGCCCCCGCAGCCTGACAGGCATCCAGGAGGCAAGCTCCACAGAGAGGAAAAGCGCCACCAAGAACCCCTGGCAGGAATACAACTACCTTCAGAGGGGCAGCATGGCTGAATACAACAGCCTGATGGAAGTCCTCTACTCATTAAAGGTATGGAGCAGTGCCTATTGTCAGAATAGGATTAACTCTGTATGTGATGTCTGTTCTCATGGATCTGTGTGCCCTTGGTCTTGCAGGAAAAAGGCACAGGCAACTCCAACCTGTTAGCTGAGTCCAGAACAGCTTTGACCAGACTGAACCAACAGGCCAATCAGCTGGCCTTCGACTCTGTCTTCCTACAGATCAAACATCAACTCTGCCTCGTCTCCAAGATGGAGGTGAGCAAGTGTCAAGTTTCTCCATGATTTTGATTTGATTGTCAGGATTTGAGTGCTTTGCTAAGACTTAATGGATTATGAGTGTGTGTGTATATCTAATTTAACCTTATCTCACACTGTCATTCATGCCTGCAGAATCAAGAGTCAGCTGGTTTTGGAGAGAGCTACACAGAGGATCTACCTACTTTCAGCCTGTCACCACAAGAATACATCACAAATGTTAGTTAGCTCTGATCTGAATATAATTCATGACATTTAATGTAAATAATCATTAATCATAATGATGTAATTTAAGCGTGCAGTGCAGATTAATACAAAAAAAACCATAAGGATATCATCTCCTTGTGCTCTTCTACTGCAGCTCCCAGACATTCACACATATTAGACAACATGGCTCTGTTTTATTCTTTCAGATAGGTCAGTACCTGATGTCTCTGCCACTCCACTTGGAACCGTTTGTGACACAGGAGGATCCAGCGCTAGAGATGGCCCTACATGCTGGCAAGCTGCCTTTCCCTCCAGAGCAAGGTTACTGCCCATCCACCCTGACTCTATCCTCTATCCACCTCTCCACTCATTCCCTTTACACTCTGTGAACTATTTTGAAACTCCACCTTCACTGTGTCTCAGGTGATGACCTTCCTGAGCTGGACAACACTGCCGACTACTGGCTGGGCTCCATCGCTCGGGCAACCATGCAGACGTACTGCGATGCCATTCTGCTCATCCCCCAACTGAGTCCCCATTCCACTAAACAGCTGGCCACAGATATCGGTACAATAACTACACCTCCGTATCTCACGTGCCAGTAGAATTTTTTTTATGACATCTGAGCTACCATCATATAGAAAAGTGACTGTAGTAGCATTTCATCAAGTGAAACTCTTGTAATTTGGCAAAGTGTAAGCTTTCCTAAAAATCTTATTCTTTCAGTACCAATTTTTATTTGAGAGTTGACAATGTGAAAAGCTATTTAATCTTGTGAATGAAATTATGAAAATGACCAAAATGATTTGTAAGAGAGTTTCACACAGCAGTGATATGTTATTGCATTGTTGTTCGAATAGAATAGAATAGAATAGAAAAAAGGAATCATTATATTAAGTTACTGCTCCGAGTTACAATAAAATCATTTGAGGTGATGACCCCTGTTCCTGCTCCACAGACTATCTGAGCAATGTGATGGATGCTCTGGGCCTGCAGCCCTCCCGCACCCTCCAGCAGATTGTCACCCTGTTGAGAGCCAAACCAGAAGACTACAGACAGACCGCCAAACTGCTGCCTCGTCGACTGTCCTCCACCATAGCTGCCCTCCGCTGCATTGACTACTAACGTCAACAAAGGGAGAGGAAGACTGACTGTGTAGGTACAGTTGGCGGTCAGAGCAGCACTGCAGACTAGCAGGGCATCTTCAACCTATTCCCTGTGTTGGTAACAAAATGCAGAGGAATGTGTTATCAATTACAGCCCTTAAGTAATGTAATGATTCCCACTTGCGGCATTTTAGGACTCTCCTGTCCAAATAGGTATGGGATTTATGGGAATGTTAAGAGATGGAAATCAGGATGGTTCTGAGTTTTTTTTATATTGATTAATATTAAAGTGTGACTTTAAATTATGTCTCAGCAGTGATAATGCCTTCAAGTTAAGCCAAAAGGTGGAAGTGTCTTGGCTTTTGCATCTTTAGCCCTGCTTTTATTTGTTACAGAACATCTAAGGGAATAACACAATGTACATTAGGGGATGTTTGAGAGCATTTGAAATCTTACTGATTATATTTGTTGTTAATTATTTGTCATACTAATATAATTAATCTATAATATTAAATTATCTTAGGCAATATTTCTGATATGAGCTGTATAGTTTTTTGTTAACCAAGCTTCATATCCAGCCGTTGACTCAAGGTGAAGGTAATCTTTCTTTCTCTTGTTGTAGAAGGCGCTGGACAAATAATATGGATGTAGATATTTTTCCATGTAGTGTCTTGAAAACTTGTACATAAAATATTTACATCAACACTATCATGTAGCCTATGTGTTGCATTGTATTATGCTGTCTTTCGTCCTGGTCTGCCCCCACCCCCTCTCTCGTGCTCTCTCTATATTCCTCTCTAAAATGTCTAGTTCAAGTAACTTCTTTGGCAAGTAAACTCCTGTGTTGTATACACATGGAAGGAAAAAAAACAGACACAACATGAAACTCTTTCAAAGTAACACTTCCTGTCATTACCCGATGTGAGTCGCACATGCGCAGTCGGGTCCGCCATGTTGGACAGTTATGTACGGCAACTCCGCTTCGAAAAAACACATTATTCACCCAACTCAATCGCAATTCGTGAGAAATATGAACTTTTGAGTGCTTTCTACATCTGAAGATGAAAACTGAATTTTGAAAAGATGAACCAACAAGTAACTGTAATATATTTATTTTTAAAAAATCACACAACAAAAAATACAAGTAACATTTTTTGATTATTATTGAAATCAATCTTTACATAAAAAAATTAAAATCAAGCACTGTGGAGTGCATGTGAAAATTGTGAAGGATTCTCCAAAACGGGCAAAATACGACGGGGCCGGCTCTGTCGAAAATATGGCCAAAACGAATTAAGGTGGTGATTTGTCCCGAAACTTGCTAAAAGGAGCCAGGTCGGTAGGCTGGATGAAAAATGAGCTAAATTAAGCACCATGGGGGTGTTATCCGAAAATTGGGCACAAAGCCCCAAAACGGGTAAAAAACGACAGGGCCAGCGCTTTCGAAAATGACCACAATCCTTTTCACACAACGCAAACTTTGGTATTGCAATAAAGATTTCCACTGCTGCATAGAGGAATCATTTTTAAGATTTTCTTAAATGTATCTGAGGGCCACTTTGGCTGCGTTCAGGGTGAGGGGCCGCATGTGGCCCGCCGCCAGCTGCTAGCAGCATTACTCTCACTATCCATGAGTTTGATGTGGAGTGTCACCAAGACTGTAACTATGCAACTGTTGACCTGTCATTATGAGATGTATTAAAAATGTAAAACACTGAACCAAAAATAGAAATATTGCTGTTGGTCTTTTGATCAGTACTTTTAACATCCCCTCAGGTGTTTGGAGGCCCAGACCTGTCAGCCCCTCAGCTGGCCAAGCTCTGTAGCACCACAACTAGCCCAATGTATGTCTCCAGTAATGGTAACCTGCTCACAGTAAACAGATCAGATGCCTATGTCAGCGGTCGAGGTTTCACTGCAAGCTGGACTGAAAAGCTAGGAGGTGGGTGAACATCATTAAGTGCATGCCCATATGCTTTACCTCTGCCCCACTATAGCCTACTCTGGAAGCACACACTATTACGGATTTGGGAGGGAGTTGTGAATGTATCTTTCCTCTTAATTTGTGTAATACACGAGGAAAGATAAGCAACAAGTTAATGACAACAAGTTGGACATTTCATGGCGGAATGTCAGCGTGAGCCAAGTGTTTTTTGGAGGGAAAGATGGCAACGCTGCTTGAGCTGCTCTGGTGTGTGAAGAGCATAGGTGAAGAGAAGGGATGGATGCGTGCTGACGTGCTGCGGTAAGCGTATTCCGTCATTTCCGGTTTTCGACTGTTACAGTTAGCGTTTCTGCTGCTCTCAACTCATCTCATTTTGATATATTCTTCAATCCTGTGGATATTTATCTATTGTATTCTTAAGCATACGCTAGTTTGGTTAAAGCACGTTTTGCTTTTTCGATCTTTTAACTTAACATCCACTTGCTATTTTTGCTCTCCTGTTAGCGCCACAGCTAGTCTTGGTTAGCGGTTAGCCATGGCTTCTCTCTCCTCACTCTCCTGCTCTGTCTTGCTCGGTGTGTCTCATGTTTAGCTACTCCTTTGGTACTTGTACTAAGTGCAGTTTGTTTGTATTGGATGGAGCTGCTCTCACATCTAGGAACATGGCCACATTTATTAACCTGAACCTATGACAACCCAGACTCCAGACTAGGAGGCAGAGCTGCACGCCTAAACCAATTAAATCAGCTGTAAATAGAAGAGTTATTAACGAAAATCTGAATAAAACTAATACCACTTAAGCAATAAATCTGTACTAATTAACGACCTGATATCAGATCATCATATTGACTTATTCTGTCTCACTGAAACTTGGCTTTGTCAGGAAGAATATCTCAGCCTAAATGAATCCACTCCTCCCAGTCATATACTAACATTCCTCAAGTCACCTAATAATCAACCCCAGATCTAAACCTAATTATTATTTGAAAGTCTTGTTCTCAGTCTTTCTCATCCCGCCTGTAAAACTTTACAGCCAGTTTTATTTGTTATTGCATACCGTCCTCCTGGCCCGTATGCTGAATTTTTATCCGACTTCTCAGAATTTTAAATCAAATTTAGCCCTTAGTACTGATAAAGTAATTATAGTAGGCAATTTTATTCATTTGGACGTAGATAACGATAGCCTTAACAGTGCATTTATTTCATTATTAGATTCAATTGGCTTCTCTCAAAATGTGAATGAACCCACTCACTTTTATAACCACACCTACAACCTTGTTCTGACATATTGTATTGAAGTTGAACATTTAATAGTTTTCCCTCATAATCATAATCATTATTTAATAACTTTTGAATTTCTGTTACTGGACTATACACCATTAGACAAACATGTTCTTACTAGATGTCTGTTTGATAGTGTTGTCACTAAATTTAAGGAAATAATTCCATCAGTACTGTATTCAATACCATGTCTCAACACAACAGAGATTCCTTATTCCGATTTTAGTCCCTCCCAGACCGACCATATTGTTGATAGTGCTGCAGACTCACTGCAAACAACTCTGGACTCCATTTTCTGCTCAGGCCTATTGCAAGCCATTACTTCAACACCATTCATCTTCATCTTTCTTCCTTCCTGTGGTCAATTAGAACATGCTTATTTGTCTTCCTCTCCACAGCTTCATGTTATTTATGTCTTTAACATATAGACATAAACTGTGTGATTTCAGATCAAAGCCAACAATGATGACATTAAGTCTCACGGAGGTGCAGTTCCCCCTGAAGTCAGCAACAAACTGAATCAGCTAGATACCAGGGTAGGATATTAAGAGCTAGCTCCAGGTGGATAAAACAAACTTCTGTGTTTACAATAACAACTCGTCACTCTTCATCTGTTTAAATGTATTTTTCTTAATATTGTGAATGCACTACACATAGCCAATGCCATAAAATATGTTTTCCATGTTCTTCCATGTTTTCAGGTGTCAATACTTGAGAATAAAGTAACTGAACTTGAATTGGTGAGATATTTCGAAACTCTCTCTAATGGCATGAGATGGTTTCATGCATAGGACATTTCTCTCATTAACTTTCCTGTCTTTTCTCTTCCAGACAGTTCAGAAGATGTCTTGCAGCAGTAATCCCTGTCAGAATGGAGGAACATGTTTGAACCTAATGAACTCCTATCACTGTGTGTGTCCCAACAACTGGGCTGTGAGTTCCATTATTTTACTTTGCAGATACCAGTATGACTTAAAAACTCAAATACCTCTCAAGTAAAGCCTACGCAGTAGGTGTCACGGCAGACTACTACTCCTGTGCTTGAATACAATTGGCTTCAAGTTGATGTATTTGATGAAATTCCTATCTAATAGACTAAAGTAGGCACCATGTAGGCACAATATCAACTGAAAATACATTTAAAAAAATGTTAGGATGAAACCAACTGTATGCACGTTCTAAGTTTGCACCTGTGTGGATCCTTGATGGAATCCCAGCCAGCTGCATCTGGATGATCACACTGTTTTTCAATACCTATTTGTATATACAATGATAAATATTTGCAGGTATTCGAAAATATTTAGAAATACTTAGAAACAAAAGCAATCAATCATAAAGAGTACACTTACTTGCTTACTTACTATAGGCCACATCTGCGGAGCTTCCAGGACCTCTATACTGTATCTGTAGGTATACATTCAATGGGCCAACTTTACTGACCAACCTTACTACTCTGGTTGACATTAAGCTTTAGTGGCATATTCCCCAAAAACTGGTACTGGTAGCTATGAGTGTTTCTTCTATTTCTTTCTCTCTAGTTTGTGTGTGTGTGTGTGTGTGTGTGTGTGTGTGTGTGTGTGTGTGTGTGTGTGTGTGTGTGTGTGTGTGTGTGTGTGTGTGTGTGTGTGTGTGTGTGTGTGTGTGTGTGTGTATGTGTGTGTGTGTGTGTGTGTGTGTGTGTGTGTGTGTGTGTGTGTGTGTGTGTGTGTGTGTGTGTGTGTATTACTGTATTGTATTATAATATGTTTTATTTCAGGGTCCTAATTGTGCAACAGATGTAAATGAATGTCAGGTGTATTCAGGTCGTCAGCCCTGGATCATTCAAGTAGGTGTTTAAGTTGCCCTCCAATAACAAAGAGAGAGTGATGTAAGTGTAGTTTGACACTGCACTAGTAGAGTAATTTCACAATTTACATCTGCAGTGCACATACACTGAGAATGTTCTTTTCAGTGAATATCTTGTCTTCAGCAGGTAAACTTATAAAAAATAACATTGAAGTTAATTTAAATTCTGACATGGGAAAGGGGGGGCATACATAATTAAATTAGAAACTGACCCAAACAAGGTACGGTTTAGTCTCTCTTAAGTGAAAGAGCCCTTTGTTCCTCCTGTCATTATATGGCAAAATGGTAAATCAACCATACTTGTATAGCCCTTTTCTGGTCTTTTGACCACTGAAAGCACTTTTACACTATAGGTCACATACACCCATTCATAACACTGATGGCAGGCTGTCAACCTGCTCATCAGGAGGAATCTAACAGTCACTCACACATTCATACATCGTTGGCACAGCAATTGGAAGCAATCTGGGGCTAAGTATCTGGACCAAGGACACATCGACATGTGGACTGGAGGAGCCTGGAATAGAACCACTGATCTGCTCTACCTCTTTAGCCACAGCTGCCCCGATATACTTGTCTCAGTCATTTAATTCTGGAAAGGTAATGTCCAGGTGGTTTATTTGAGCTTCTCAGCTAACAAAATACCCTTTTGTGGAGGTTCTCTAAACCTCCCTCAGTGTTTCTGTGTAGGTTTCATAGTTAAGTAAAGTTTTTATACATGAATAATGATAGGCATTGGTGGGATCACATTACTTTCCCAGAAACACAGCACTGGAAGCACTACATCTGATTTCATATTACATATGATGGCCAGTTGAGCACTGTTTCAAATAATTTAAATTAAATTAAATTGTATTTATATAGCACCAAATCACAACAGAGGTTATGTCAAGGCACTTTTCATGTCTGGACTGTACTCTTTAAAGCCACCATTCCCCCATGAGCAGCACTTAGCAACAGCAGCAAGGAAAAACTCCCCCTTTACAGTTAGAATCCTCAAGCGAACCAGGCCAGTTGCATTGAGAGAAAAAGAAGGATGAGAGAGAGAGAGAGAGAGAGAGAGAGAGAGAGAGAAAATATATGCCCATCTTCTAGCTCAGTCTAAGAGTACATCTATCAGCCTAGGAGTCTTGCTTTAGGGGCGACAGTGGCTCAGGAGGTAGAACATACTCACATTTTAGTTCTGGTTTTTGGGAATTACAAATTACAAATTCTGGTTTTGGAAATTACAAACAATAAATTCTGGTTTGGAATTGACCAACTTAAAGAATGATCTGTCTCTTAGGCTGCTGGATCGCAAAATCGTGTATGCTTAAGTGTGTGTAGGTAGTGCACAGTTGAATTTGTATTAGATCTTGTTTTCTGAAAACTGCTGCTTGTTGCTGAAAAGGAGTTGCTGAGTGTGTTGAGACCAATATGAATTGCAGAAAGTATATGTTTATGTCCTCATACCAACAATACAAAAAATGAGCAAGAGACAGAAAGAGGATTGCATTGTTAGCGTTTGTGTAAATGAATATTAGAGTCCCACCGATATGGGATTTTTAGAATGGAAAAATAACCAATAACCAATATGGTGGCCGATATAATGCATTTTTAAACTGGAATGAAAACAGACCTTCTCTGTGTGGATTGTTCTCTGATTTTGCACTGATATTGTATAGATGTATTTTATTATATATTATAATATGTTTTATGTATTTTTAACATTGTTAAGCATTTCTAGAAATGAACACCAACAAAATAGAGAATAAATAAAAACAAAATAGCAAAATCAACATCAGTACTATAGGCCTACCATATCAGTCATTATTTCAATTGATTGAACTTCAATCAGAAATGCCTTTTTTCTTGTTTATCAATACATGTTTTTATCAATATTTCCCCGTTCATAACTGTAACTGACGAACAGCTATAGAGTTCTCCGTCAGAAAGGGGGATGGAGCATCATCCAGCATCACATGCTTCTGTACCTGCTCTCCTCCAACATGGACCAGTGTTTGTCCCTGACGTCAGCCGTTACCGCCCTGCCTGCAGTATCGGTGCCTACAGATGAGGATGGAAACGGGAGACGAGGCCTTGCCATGAATCCCATCCGGAGGAGGAATTAAAGCACACAAAGACAGAGACAAGTATCCTAAAAAAAAAAAAAAGGAAAAACTTTCGGATGGGGACGCCCAAACGTGCACCGTTCACATCTGGTACGGGAAGAGATGCTCGTCAGTGGCAGAACGGGAGGGAACGGCGGGCTGTGCAGCTCCGGCCGGGGGCTTACTCAGTTTGGCAGAGCTCCTACCAGCACGCCCGCTGTGGAGGCGATTTAGTGAAGGCATCCTCTGGGTAAATATCACCCACCCAGTTTCCAACAGCTTTGCACCGGATTGACGAGCAGAGGTGAAGGAATACCTTTTAAAAGGGTGGAGCTGCGGTTTCTTTAATAAATGATGAGGAATTGAGCTTAAATGTGAAAGGGTAATTTGATGTTTATGTCTCATAGACATTGTGTCCGCTGATAGTCTCACCCAGCGCCTTGTTTTTGTGTCTAAACAATGACACAGGTGATGTTATGTCACCGGACCGACCGGCTGCTGGCTGGTGCGGGACTACCCCAGGCGTTCATGTAAAGCGCCCTGATGGTGGCTCTCCATGGAGGCTGTTTATGCAATCCGACGCAGTGTTGCAAGTGGGCTGACTGTCGTTTGATGTTACTCTGCTGTCTCAATATGATATGATCCCCAGAACCATCAGGCCTGGATGTTTCTGTGAAATATGCCTAAAACATCAGAAAGTGAGGGAGCTGTCCCTGAGCGGGGATGACAGTGTCGAGGCTCTAAACAGGAGGGGGCCCACTCTGGATTTTAAGGCGTAAAAAGCAGCGGGGAAAGCCACCGGACTGACCATGTCGAAAGTTGTGAGTAACAAGGAGAAGAAATCCTTCAGCAAAAAGCTGTTCCGGAGGAGCTCGGTGCGCTCCGTGGGGAGCTTTATGAACAGAGTTCTACGGACTCTCTCCACTCTGTCTCATTTCGGCACCGACGAGCAGGCCGCCGAGGTTGAGAAGGACGATTCAGCTTTGATCCCGACTACCACCGGAGGGTCAGTCCCGTCCGACGACAGCGACTGCGGGGGTTTCCCGTTCGGGGACAAGGTGCCGGGTGTTGCCGGGCTCAAGAACCACGGCAACACCTGCTTCATGAACGCTATATTGCAGTGCCTGAGCAACACGGAGCTGTTCGCTGAGTACCTGGCTCTGGAGCAGTTTAAAGGAGGAGGAGAGACCAGCAGTAACAGCGACAAGGCCAAGTCTAACGGGGTGCTGGTCCAGAAGAAGGGGAACCAGCAGCCGCAGGAGGCAGGGGAGGTGACAGAGCAGCTGTCCGGTCTGGTTCGGGCGCTCTGGACCTTTGAGTACACACCTCAGCACAGCAGAGATTTCAAGGTATGTTGTGAGCCATACAGGGGTCTCAACTTTGCGTTTTAAGGATTTAAATGTTCATAATTAACCTCACAACTACACACAAGACATTGAGGCACATGATGGTAGGCTGCAGAGATTCCAAATTCTGTCGAATACCTTCACATAGACTAAATTAAAGTTTCCAGAGATACCTTCTGTGTCCCCCAAATATTTAATAAACATGAGGGAAATGTTACGGCCTTCACACGTTTAATGCTTTGATATATTATAAGCTATGTATAGATATTGGTTGCTATTTGCTGCTTTTTTGCCTGTTGGAGGGAAATTTTAAGCCATCTTTTCACTTGGTTTATGTGAGCATCCAAAATTGTGGCAATGAGAAGTTATTACTTTGAACAGAAGAGTAAACTTTTGAGGGAAGATACAAATAGGTAAATTGCACCTTAGCCCCAGTGTGTGCAACTCATATGATCCCATTACTGATAAGTAGATTTGTAACCATTAGCTGATTAATCAATTAGTCAATTGACTGAAAAATGATCAGTATGCTATTTTCAAAATCGAATAATTGTGTGGAGGTTTTTTTTGTGTGTGGCCATTTTTAAAGGAAAAATGCTGTCAAATATTTGTTGGTTGCATCTTCAAGTGATGATTTGAAGCATTTCAATGTCACATATGATAGTTGATAGTTAACTGGATATCTTTGGATTTTAGATTACTGATCAGACAAAACAAAACATTTAAAGACATCATCTTGGGATCTAAGAAGTTATAACAGGTAGTGCCCAACCAAAACTGGATTTTTGGGGCTGATGCTGATATTTGGGAGGAACAAAATTCTGATATCGACATATCGGCCGATAATCTTAATGACTATACATTAAAACACATTTTTGCAATGATCCCTCAAATGTGGTTATCAAACACTGACATATATTTAATGGAGGCATAATGTTTTACAGCTTAACAATAAACTTTATTGTATAAAATGACATCAGTGCTCTGAAACAATAAACTTTACTAGGAATTTAATAATTATAAACTATTAGAAATGAAAAAACACAGACCAATAAACATTTTTAAGTACATATTAAACTTGAATTAAGAAAAAGCATCAAATATACATAAAATGCTGCCTATATAACTTTTAAGAAAAAAAATACATTGGCGCATATTGGAAAACATGC
The DNA here is from genome assembly GCF_963691925.1 of Scomber scombrus. Lineage (NCBI taxonomy): Eukaryota > Metazoa > Chordata > Actinopteri > Scombriformes > Scombridae > Scomber > Scomber scombrus. The sequence goes on from NC_084990.1 coordinate 11,620,935, forward strand.
TGTTCCGATATGTCTGTGATTGGCCGATAATACCAGCTGACCAATATATCGGTCAGGCTCTAATGGGGGGCATGTTTCACTATTGTTCTGATTTTACAGATGAAATGATGAATTGATTGATTGAGAAAATAATCAGCAGATTAATCAATGATGGAAGTGATCATTAGTTGCAGCTCAAATGATGAGACAAGATGAACACATGGTGCTAATAGTAGTGATAATGTACATACTGACATACAACATCACATTCAGATGATCTCTTTCAAATGGTTAGTTCAAAATGATGACTGAATTCATTTAATATTGTGAATATGCCTCCTTCATCAGAATAATTGCAGACAGGGTCAGATGTAGTGATTATTCACTGGCTTTGAATGACTGGTTTGCTTGTCAACAAACCTCTGCACTTACACAGCATCAGTGTTTGGTCAATTCTCTGAGAAAAATATTGGTTCTACATTTTAGATGTAAACTTGTTTGTCTTGATGTATTTGGTCAAGAATCAGATTCTGTACCAGAGCCGCCAGAGCTCACAGTTATTGAGTTTATGTAATATTTGCCTTTATTATTAGCCTTTTTATAGTAGACTAAAATCTAATGAAACCAGCAAAGTCAGTGTTAGTAGACAAAACCTTTTTTCTTTAAAAGGCTGTTTAAGTGTGTTGAGTGCTAAAGCTGAGATGTAATTATACATCGTTTTTTTTTGTACTTCCTCTTCCACTTCTGTCTTCCACTGTTGATTTGTCTGTCCCACACTTCTCTACTTTTGTTCCAGCCTTTTTCTGCGTTTTCATCCTTTCACCTCACAAAACCGTTTCCCAGCAATGAATATAATGCCTGTCACAATCACAAAGGCTTGTTCTTTTCGTAAACCACGGGCACTTTTTTGTCTGTTTCTGTCTGATAACGTGTTTTTTTCTTAAGTTCAAAATACATAATAGAGAGGAGTTGAATTTAAGGTGGCCATGCAAAATATTGCTTATTCTTGACAGTGTTACTATTTCTGTCTATTGTTTTCTTCTTTGGTTGCGAGCCAGAATACAAACTGTCTGATTGGATATAGATTATTCTCTTCAGGGAGACTTTGAATATGTTTGACTGGGTAGAGAGATGAAGTACAGCTACAGGCTTTCTGTCTCTTTGCTAAAGAATCTTTGTTAAATTAAGTATATAATTAGTCAACAATGAATTCTGATATGATCCAGAAACTCATTGTTCTTATTAGTTAGTGCTTTTTCTCATGCTCATCTAAATGAATGGCATTAGATCCAATAATATAATTCCTTACATGTTTGGAGAGGCATACAATAGTTATGTTACTGACTTTTTCTTTTAATATCCTAAAAAAAATACTTTGGGTGGATTTTGCTCTCAAACTCATATGTCACAACCTTGAATGCAGCTAATTGAGCTATAGTGTAGCATCCTAATTTGGTGGTTAGTGTACATTACAGCTGAGCCAAAACTGAGAGCACTTAAAGATCATTAGGAGGACATCCGTAATAACAACACAGGGGAATTATCCGCTGTGTCTCAGAAGCCATTTTCTCTCAGCAGCAATTGGTTTGAAGTTGATGGTGTTGTACACCATCCAAACTGCCTACACAAACTCTCAATGATGATTAGGAGAGACCTTAAGAGTGATATTTAATTTGATAAGATGATTGATGGTAAAACAAATCTGACAAATGGTAGCCTGTGAACAACATGAGGCAACTGAAATCATGGCTGATACATTTATTAGACTTTATACGGATTAGATCTGACATGTCTGTTTATTTTAGATATTTAGTGATCAAATTCAAGCACTGCTTTGTGATATTGATCTTTTCACCTGTTTCAATTTAAAATATAGTGGACACGGGTTCAAATGAGCCATACCTTGTCGTAAATCATGTAATATATAGATATAAATATATAAATATAATATATAAATGGTGATAAATAGTGTTCACTGACAAATCCTTTTTTCCTGTGGTTTAATTGTGGTAATGATGAGCCAAAATGCCATTTAAAAATGTTTTAATTATGTATTTCCAAGAACCTTTAATGAGCGCTAGTACTGATTTTGCACATGAATATCATCAGGAGCATGACTTAGCCTGTGAATACAGTTGTGTAATATCAGAAGGAGGAGGAGCTTTATTATGGGATATATCAGAGAATTCAAATTTAAAATAGATTGTTAAATTGCCAGGTTCTTTCAACACTTATTCTCAATTAGAGCAGTTGAAACTGTCTTAATAGATGAGTGAATGTTTGCACTATTGCATTTATTATTTGCATTGCATTTATTGAAAGCATCACTGAAATGCTTTGTCACTTATCATTTTTATACAAAGCATCAAACACATTTTAGACACATACTGCACAACAGTTTCAAAAAGACAGATATTTAATAAGATGCATCATTAAATATCAGTTTCCAAATCACTAAATTGCTCTTCAGTCAAATTGTGTCACAGTCAGAGTAACATAGTAAGGCCAACTTCAGATCTACTTTCATGAACGGATCTTTACTAAAAGACCAACTCTGTGGTGAAGCCACAGATGAGAGGCTAGCTCTTTGTTTGCACCACCTTTTGCACAAAATGGCGAGACAGCCTGGGTAATGGCTTCAAAACGAGGAAGGATGTCTCATGGGGCAGGCTGGAAAAGTGCTTGGTCCCTTCATATCTTTGACCTTGCGTGGCATTTGATAGCCAATGAGTGGAGGTGATGTTAATAGCTGCCAGCCTGGGTGGCTCTGTAGATGGGTGTGATCACCAATAGCTAATTGTCAATGAGGTTAAGCTGTCGATTTTCAGCCTGTGTCCTGGTTTTAAAAAGCCTCTCCATGCCTGTGTTCCACCATCACCCGCATCTCTGCTGACCTTTAGGATTGTGCTGATCATCATGTTGGTCAAACTTAATGAATATTTTATAACAATGCATGGGTTAAAAGAAAGAAAGAAAGGGTACTCATTTCACTACAAATCCCCTTCTGTTTTTTCTTATCTGCTGCAGAATGTGGTGTCAAAGAGCGCCCTTCAGTTCAAGGGTAACTCCCAGCACGATGCCCAGGAATTTCTCCTCTGGTTGCTGGATAGAGTTCATGAAGACCTCAACAACATCATCCACCCTGAGAGCAGACCTCCAAGGAAGGTAAATAGCTACACAGTTGGACTGTACAAACAGTATAGACAGTATATATTCAGATATATACTAGTATATGTTGTTCATATTTCAACAGGATGTTGTCCCTTTAGCACAACCTGCTGTAATTTCACATGCATTATCTTGTGCTTCCTTGCCAAATAATTGCACTGTCCCTCTCTTGTTTTTCCAGCCTCCAGTAGAAGAAGAAAATGCACCTGAAGGATCTCCACAACCAGCATCTGGCTCTTTTGTACAAGAGCTGTTTCAGGCACAATACAGGTGAAATATTCAATCTCAGCCCAAGTTTTCAAGAGGTGTTACTATATCATTATTTCATTCATAGATATTCACTGATGCTGCCGTTGAATTGCAGGTATATAATCTGTTCATAACCAATGTAAATACTGATTGATAAGTTAATATTAACTAGCTGCAAAACATAAGCCTACAACATCCTATATCTCATATGTCAATGTGTTAAACATAGCTGTTTGTTATACTTAACACATAACAGACTTCTTCTCTTCCTCTCATCTAACTCTGGGCTAAAAAGCAAAGAAGCATGTTTCCAAAAATGTCTACTATTCCTTTAAAATGATACACTTTTCTATCTGCATTACATTATTCTCATTATGTCTCTGTGTAGGTCCTCTCTGACTTGCCCTCACTGCCAGAAACAGAGTAACACTTTTGATCCTTTCCTCTGCATCTCACTGCCAATCCCTGTACCTCACACACGGTAAGGTCACTCTGCATCTAGTTTATGAGTAAGACAATATCTGTCAGACGAAAAAAAAGTTGTCCTGTGTCCACAAATACGAGCAAGACAAAGTCTGGTCTCATTTTATCGTTGAAGCCAGCATTAAAAAGATGATCAAAGCCAGCATAGACAAACAACATGAAAGATCTGACAGGAGAATGCTAAAATTAGAAGATGGTGTCTATCTTTGAAACATAACTCCAGCCATGGTTATGAAACAGCCAATTAATCTTGCTCCATCTGTGTTGCAGGCCCTTGTATGTGACAGTGGTGTACCAAGGAAAGTGCTCCCACTGTATGAGAGTCGGGGTGGCGGTGCCTCTCTCTGGCACTGTGTCCAGGCTGAGACAAGCTGTGGCCCAAGAGACCAAAATCCCTGCTCAACAGGTGCTGCCTCATTTGAAATGTTACTCCTTGAGGACACTAATGTATCAGAATTAAGAGATTAAACTTAGTGTGTGCTACTTTGAGGAAACTGGATGGAGGTGGAGTGTTTTCAGTGGGCCATGAGATAATTTGCTGGTTAAGTTTGTGTTTGCTGTCTCATAGAAAATAAAGATGATCTAGATTGATTTGAGCTGAATTTTTATCATCAGTGCTATATGGATCTTTATAAGCATCACTGTATTTCAGAATCTAAAGCCTCTCTGTTATGTGTTTTTGTTACAACCTGGTAGATACTTTGGAAAATCTTATCTTATCTTATCTCATTTTGATCAAATGAATTAGTCTAAACACCACCCACACTCTGCTTTTTGTTCCCTTTACTGTTCTGCTCAGATTGTCCTCACTGAAATGTACTATGATGGCTTTCATCGCTCCTTCTGTGATGACGATGACGACCTTGAGATCATTCAGGAGAGCGACTCAATCTTTGCCTTTGAGACGCCTGAGCTATTCAGACCAGAGCAGATCCGCTCAAAGCGAGGCGGTACAACATCCTGTTTATTCCCCGGAAATTTGTTTAGCTCTTTGTGTTATTACACCAGTAGGAGTATAAATTAGATTAGAAATGGACTAATATTGGAGAGATGTTCTACTACACATACTGACCAGCATGTTGGATTAGTTTTTGAAGAAGCTTACATGACAGTAAAAACTTAATGTGAGTAACTTTTTCTGCTTTGTTACAGGGAGCCCACATGCAAATCTCAACCAGAATAACTTGAAGTATGGCACAGATAATAACAGGATATCTACGCAAATACAAGAGCCTACAACCCCACCTCAGAGTCCCAATAAAAATAGTGGGCAGGCTGAGAAGATTGTCCTGTTGGTGTGTAACAGAGCCTGTGCGGGACAGCAAGGACGCAGGTACTTTTAATGAGGAACAATGTTTTCAGATTTGTATCACCATACCCAAGAAAGCCTTAAAACTATTTTTATGTTTTTCCTGCAGGTTTGGTAATCCATTTATACTGTATTTGGAGCGAACAGTGACATGGGACGTACTTCAGAAAGAGATTCTGGAGAAGATGCAGCATCTTTTGCGTCCTGGAGTCTTTGTGCAGGTACATAACATACTGTAACACAGTCTTCATACACAGCCACACAGACAGTTGAATGTTGAAAAGGACAGTACAGACACATTTCTATATTTATATTCTGGGGATTTTTTGGTGTATGATTGACAGTTCAAAATAATTATTTTCCCTTCTACCGGGCCTTTATGCAGACCCTCTAGTTCAGCCTCTGTCTGAAACAGACTGCTGTAGCTCCTGTTCCCTCACCCACTGAGCTCACTCTGTTTAGATTGGTTAGCTAGGAACTTTCACTGTGTATAACATAGACATCCGACATTGTAACAGTTTTTAAATTACACAAAAAAAAAACATTTTATGTCCCCTGTAAAGTAATTGTTTGATAATGCTGCTGTGTTGTGTTTTATAATGTCTCATCTTTGATGGCCTGTAGGTGGGACCCTTCACTTTGCGTGTGGTAGGAGTGGTTGGAATCACTTATCTCTTACCTCAGGAGGAGCAGCCACTCTGCCATCCCTCTGTGGAGAGGTAATGTCCCTTATCACCACCAGGGGGAAGTGTTGCCTCACTTGAACAGCCATTATATAAATCCTGCAGTCCACTTGAAGTTGATTGAAGAGCTACAGAATGTAGGCCAACTCTTCAGTGGTACTGATGTTAAAATATCTCTTGAGGTATATAATAGCTTGTCTGGTTTTTATAGATTTTCTTTTAAGGGGGTGCTGACCCTTGTGATTATTACACAGATGTACAAAAGTGAGGCAATGAGAAAGAAATACAATTTTCTTCACTGTTGCCACATAAAAAAAACAAACTGAAGATTAGCCCTCGAACTAAGTTTTCTGGTTTGCCAAAACTTATTTGTCACGTTCAATTACTGTATGCTTTACGACCACAATGCCCACTAAAGTGCAGTTTCAAAAAGGCAAATTCGCTGTCAAACTCCAAATAAATTTTTTTTGTAGATAAAAATATGTTGCTTTGCTTTTCCTTTTCTGTCTGCAGATATGTATTTGTTGCACTCATTCTAGTGACTTGAAATGTTGAAATTGAAACTGCATCTAGTTGTACAATCATAATTCTGCATAAATGATGTCAGCTAAATGTCCAAAATAGAAAATATAAGGTGGTTTCCTCTTCTGATCTCTTTTTGAACAGGGCCTACAAGTCTTGCGGTCCTGGAGGGCCACCTCATGTCAAAATTGTAGTCGAGTGGGACAAGGAGACGAAAGACTAGTAAGTGAGATCTGACAAGGGCTGAATCGCAAATCGCACATATTTCATTAAGTTCAGGGCAGATGTGTGATGTGTTATTTCTCCCCTGAGAACTTAACAAAAATACATACTGTAACTGTCTTTTGAAGTTCTGTTTGATCCAACCGTGCTATGTTACGCCTTCAGTCTGTTCAAAAGAACTGAGGATGAATACATCCCAGATGCTGAGAGTGTGCGTCAAGTAAAGGAGCAGCACCTGCAGCCTCAGACCTGCTCACTTGCTCAGTGCTTTCAACTCTACACCAAAGAGGAACAGGTAGGCTGAAACATCATGTATCACATGTGCTGCAGTAGTGTAGTAGTGAGAATATCACTGATACTGAGTTCATACAGTATGCAAGTTCAAGCATTTTATTTTTTAAATTTACAAAATCATTTGATGTCCAGTAGATGGCAGTACAATTAAGTTTTTCTACATATTTTTATATGATTTATTGTTTTAGAAATCTTTTAAAGTGGTATCAGTTGATTTGGTTTGCAGTACCAAAAATCATAAAAACAGCGAAATAAAGCATAAAAATGAGTTGGAGTTGAGTTTTGTCTTTACTAACTAAAGTTTCTTGCTTCCAAAATGATTTCAGCTTGCTCCTGATGATGCGTGGCGATGTCCACACTGTAAGCAGCTTCAGCAGGGCAGCATCAAGCTCAGTCTGTGGACCCTGCCAGACATCCTCATACTACACCTGAAACGCTTTAGACAGGTACTGATGAAGTCTCAATTAAGTCTGAAAGTGACCAAAACCATGAGATATCTTTTTATATTACCATGTAGGAAATGCTCATGAAAAAACGTATTAGCCAAGTGACTACTGTGAACTTATTTTATTCGTATTTGTAAAATAAATGATCTTTCAGGCATGGCTCAACATTAGTGCCCACCCACCTGGCAAATGCAGGTAGAATTCTGCAGTGGTGTGCAACACAGTCACTCTTACTGGCCACTTTGGCGGGTGGCATTCTGTGTTGTAAACTCTTTTGTCATAAACTGGAGCAGCACTGCAGATCGATCTGAGGAAAACTGCTGTCAGCTCGACTCCCAGCGAGCATTGCTTTTCCTACAGTCACTTAGAAGGCTGATAAATACCCCCCCCCCACACTCCTGCCTGCTGCAGCTATGAGAGTGTGGCCAGGCCACTCACGCACGCACACACACGCACACACACACACACACACACACACACACACACACACACACACACACACACACACACACACACACACACACACACACACACACACACACACACACACACACAGAACTGCTGCTGCATCAACACACAGTTCACATTGAATTGATTAGATAAAAATAAGTCCCTGAAGTCTGCAGTAGAAATTGACTAGTTGACTAGTAAAAAGTGGCTGAGTGGCTTGACTCTTTGGAAAAACCATTAGCTGTAGTGGCTGGTGAGAAAAGAAATTAATATGAAGCTCTGTTTTCAGGATGGAGATCGACGGATGAAGATGCAGAACATGGTGAAATTCCCGCTGACAGGCATGGACATGGCTCCACATATGGTAAAGAGGAGCCAGAGCAGTTGGAGTCTACCCTCCCACTGGTCACCATGGAGACGGCCTTACGGTATGGGCCGTGATCCAGAAGACTACCTTTATGACCTGTATGCAGTTTGCAACCATCATGGGACCATGCAAGGAGGACATTACACAGGTAACGGAGCAGCAGCATCCATAGCATGAGTGACACATGTCCCAGTTGATTTGTAGTAACTGGTTTTGTTATATTTTATTGCTCTCTGTCTTGTAGCTCAGTGTAAGAACTCCATTGATGGACAGTGGTATTGCTTTGATGATAGCGATGTTCAACCTATTTCTGAAGATGAGGTCTGCAAGCAGACTGCTTACATCTTGTTTTATCAAAGACGTGCCACAATTCCATCTTGGTCTGCCAACAGTTCTGTGGGAGGTAATTTATACTGTCATATTCACTCTCTTACATACTCTACATGTTTGAGACTTCCATATGAAATATTTTTCACATTTTTAACCACTGTCTGTTTGGTACTTTAGGATCCACCAGTTCTTCTTTGTGTGAGCACTGGATTAGCCGGCTGATGGGTAGCCGTCCACCTAGCCAAGCCTCATCTGGTTCCTCCAGACGCACCTCACTGGCCTCCCTCTCTGAGTCTGCTGAGTTTGCTGGTGAACGCAGCGAGGACGATGGTGAGAGACACTTAATTCCTGAACTTATTTCATTGCTTCTAAGATGACACACATGAAACTTTTCTTGGTGAATATAATATCAATGTGTATCTTTCTACAATGCAGGCTTATCAAGCCGTCCAGCAGTGAGAGGCATGCAAAGACAGACATTCTCTTCAAGATCTTCCATTGCCAGCCCACTAGTGCTTGGTGAGAACGGCACTAAACCATCCTGGTCCCACTCCGCCAAGCTCCAAATCCGATCCAACTCTCCATCACGCTTCTCCCTGGAATCCCACTCTTCCTCCCCGACCCTCGAGAGGATAGGGGAGGTGGTTGATAGCAAGCTGTCAACCTCCTGCTTCAGTGGGTCACCTAAGCCAGAAAGATTTTCAGGGGGAAAGTCATCTCTTGCAGCTTTGGATAGTAATCCAGGCAGTAAGAAGTTGATAGAGCAGGTTCACTCCAAGGCTGTGGCACAGGCAGAGCAGAAGAGCTCCTCCCAGGCTGGGGATAACAACAATGTAGTTACTGCTGCTGAACAAGTCAGTCCTCGACATGGGGCGACTGCAAAGGAACCAAAACAAAGAAATGGTGCTCCAGATAGTGCTCCTGTCAAAAGGTCCTCAGCAAAGACTGGGTTGGAGAGTGAAAGGAGTCCTAAGAAGCGACATGCCACCTCATCAACGTCGTCTAGTTCCCTGTCTCCTGCATCCCCAGCCATTGACAAAACACCATCTCGAACGCAGGCCAAGGGTTCAGCAGCAGCATCAAACCCCAAGGATAAAAGTGATGGACCACCTAAAGCTGTTAAGGCTGGTTCCTCAAGAACAGCAACCCCCTCCAGGAAAGGGTCATCCCAAACCCAGGAGGTCTTACATCCTGACTCTGCCCAACAGAGGAAGAGTGGTTCTCCAGGATTACAAAGTTCACATCCTCAGAGGAGGATATCACCCAGAGGTGGAGGCGAGAAAAGCTCTGCTCCAGGGAGGACTAAAGTAGCAGACAAGAGTACTAGTCGTGAATCCTCACGGACCAATGTGGTCCCAGAAAAAAAGGTTAACCATGGAGGTCCTTCCTCCAGGTCGAGTGCTGGTAGTAAAGCAGATGTCAGGCCTGGCCGTGCTGCGGAGAACAGAGCGGCAGGACGAAGTTCAAGCAGTAGCTCCTCAATGACTAGTCTACGATCCTCGAGTGTGGGTGTTTCATCTGTAAGTGCAGCCCTGCCATCAAAGGGACCTCGAAGGAACAGTAAGACAGAGGACAAAGGTTTGTCCTTCTTCAAAACTGCTCTGAGGCCCAAAGAGACACGCAAGTCGACTGATGGTGGGAAAGCAGGGGCAGCGGAAGCTAAGGGAAGTCCAGAGGATGTTGGTGGGGATGCAGCAATAGAGGGCATCACACATGGAGCAAGCAAGAAAGCCCAGAATGCGGCTTCAGAGGCCCAGACAAATGTGAGCACAGCCAAAGAAAAGGAGTCCTTTAAGGTGTCCAGTGCAGCTAAGCATTCACTGCCGCCCTCCACAAAATCCAAGCTTTCTGGAGCAGAAACAAGCAACCAGTCATCTGCCAATGCAAAAGAACCTTCAAAGAAAGAGCCTGCTAAAAAGACAATGCAGTCCAGAAAAATCCCTATCAGCTCCACACAAACTAGCCAGAGGTCGAAGTAAAGTTCTTTCAAGGGCCCAGTAACAATCTTTCTAGTGCAGCTCTGAGGTGTTTTATGATCAAACTAGACTGAATGTCTGACAAACATCTTAAAAGCACCTGTAGCTTTTCAGTGGTTACTGAATACCAGCTGCCATACTGGACACTTACTGTCCACCTTGTTAAATAGTTATTTAGGAATGGATTTTAACAAAGCACTTTGTATGGATTGCGTTGATTTTGAGGAATATTATAGTGTATTATAAATAAGCATGGGCTGCACATGTATTAAATTATTGCCTTGTTCTGTCTGTAGCATAGTTGGGAGAAGTACATCTCAGTAGGAGGTGCAAATAAAAGTGACTTTGCACAAGATGGAAAGTAGATTTCATGGCAGAATTAAACCTTTTGATCAAACATGGACTATTCAGTCAACAAAGGAAGTTTACTGGCAATTTTTAACATGCTGATGCAGTGATTTATTTCCAAAAATCTTTATGTATAAGCTCTCTGTCAATATTGAGAGCCATATGTCAACAACAAACATCAGTGCCTCAGATAATCATAGTTAAGTATTTAATCGAAATTGTATAACTGCAGGTGTTGGTAAATTTATAATTCAATTTTAATATTTGTTAAGCACTGAAAATGTAATTTCAAGTAAAACACGATTAAGCCTATTTAACCCGAACCGCTGTTCACATATGCTCCTTGATGTAGTAATTGTGCAACAGCCTTTAAGAAGTATTTTTGTGCAGCCGAAATTAGACCGTCATCGAGAGGCAGAGGAGAAGTGCAGGAAAGAAGCATGTGTTGTTGGTGTTAAATGTCTGGAGACCTTGGTTTGTATAATGGTTCTTAAATGTTTTGTGTTTCTTTACCAATAATAACCTGTTACCCCTCAGATAACCCTATCCCCCAAACCTGACCCCTTACCTACTACCATTTCTGCCCTCCAGCTGCTGATGCCAACACTTAACTGCGGTGCCCTCGTGGGTATCAGCCTCTTCAGACTGCCAGATATCTCCAAACATTCCTCCCAGATGAACACAGGGTTAATGTAAAAAGCCACTATACGCACACAGACAGCATATTCCAAGACAGCTGGGATGCCATTGTTGAACACCATACATGTACATAGAGCATTATGGTGTGTTTGGGCCCATTCTCTGTCTTCACATGTGACATCACAGCTTGCGCACATCTTTAGCTTGCATTACAGAGTAGACCAACACCGAATGCACAGACGTAGATTGAATAAAAAGATCACCATTCATGAAGTATACAGTTGTTGCATGATAAATCGCTTACGCATGCACTTAACTATGCAAGCAAATTCTTGCTAATGCCCATTCTATGTAGAAGTGCTACTCTTGGATGTGTATATATTTCTAATTGTATATTTTTCCAAATGCCAGCATCAGAGAGCATGTTAAGGCATTCTTTATTAAAGCTTTGTTTGCACATTTCTTCAAAGTAATATACATTTTGTATGGATGATAAGTATTGCTCATTCACCCTCTCCAAGTAAATTAACTCACATGCAAATGATATCTGTATTGTATTCATTTGTCTCATGCTTTTTCCTCATGATTCCAAGCAATCTTTTACTTTGGGAACAAAATATTGCTGCATTTTACAAGTTTGTGCCATGACTTTCATTTATCTGCTTTGAAAATGCAAAGTTTAATGAGAACCTGTAAAAAAAAAGATCTGTTTTTAACATTGAAGGCTGAGGAATTAAAATTACACCGGTCCAGAGAGTGTAGTGTTCAATATTGGACTGTTTTCTGGCGCTACAGATTTACTTGTTGAAAAATTCAGCTTGGGCCGTTCAAGAAAATATGCTGAGATAACCACTTTTTCCCCCTGAAGATCCAAAAAAAGTGTTCATGTGCAATATAATCTCTAAAATTTGACACTGTGTTGATGTCAATTGTATGTCTCAAAAAACCTACAACAAACCCATATTGTTGTTGGTTGACAATACCTTTAATAATTTTTTAAGTATTAATGCTCACCTAGATGAGGCTTTTTATCACTGTTATAGACTGCACTGGAAGGTATCGATATTTTTTAAACAGGAGTCTGAACTCATACAAATTCTGAAATGACAGCAAATTATAATCATATAGAATTATAAATTAATTGAATGTCAGTGTCACATTCAAGGAGCAGCGTTCATAAATAGATCACAAATAGTTCCTTGATTGCATAATAACACAAGATATTCTCCTCAGTGCCTGGTGGCTACAGTGTGTTCATACTGTGGTATAACACCCAACACATGCAGTATATAAACATTGCAGTTGCTCTGAAATGGAGTCATGTCTACAATAGTCGTGAGCGACTATAGAAAAGCTTCAAAATCAGCACACAATGTTGATGAAATAAAAAGGATGTACAAATATGTTGACTTTTATTTATTTTCACGACTGCATGAGAATGATTAATACTTTTTATTTTTCCATTTTTATTCTGTGATATGATGTAATTTTTATTCTTTTTTTTTTACATTTATGGTGTTCACCCCTTTGCTGGGAGAAAGCATTGTTTGTTGGCATTGATTTAGCAATGCAAGAAGATAATAAATGATATAATTAAATGACATTTTGAGGACATATGTAGGTTTGGCTTTTTTGTGTTACTGTATTTATAGGGTTTTTTTGTTTTTTGTTTTTTTTCAACTACTGTGGTGAATTTCTATTTTCATTTCTCATTTCCTCCACTTGGTGGAGCTCAGTGTTTGCCTAAAAATCTCGGTAGATACGAAAATTACAGGTTAGGAAAATAAAGCAAAATCCGACATGAATTTATCCCTGAGAAATGCCCTTCAATTTGAACTTGCAGGATGAACAAGATATATAATGCCATCAAATATAGTGTGGTCAGTGATGGAGATATGTTATTAAACTACACCACCATCATTTACTTAGAGCAGATTCAATTGTGGTTTTATCACTTTGGCCCTAGACTGGGCATATTAAGAGTTAATGCTGCCTCTTTGTCTTTCTATTCTTGTAATTTTGTATAACAGTCATCAGTTTTGGGAATTACATTTTCACCCTCTCACTTCTCACTCCTTGTACAGTCTGAGGAGTGAGGAAATTTAAAATTGCCTGTGGTGTGATTGGGCTGCAACATGCTTCTCTTCACATATAACAGGAAGGACCTATGCTGTATAACTTAAAGGCTATATCATTTGAATTTTGTCTCGTATTCTGGTGAAAACATGAGGTTGCTCAATTAATATGCATGTATGAGTGTAATTAGAAAATTCACAGACTGCAACCTGGCACAAGATCATTCTGTAAAGGAGCCAGGCTCTTCTGCTGAAATCAATAATTGTTTGCCAATTGTATCAGCTTCCAAGAGAACATCATTAGTAAGACCTCAGTGGAGGATTCAGCAACTTTTATCTGGATTTAACACACAAACCATGACATTACCCTTCTTGACTCCTAAACATAATGCGGCTGACATGCTGAATTAGTTTACATGTTTTGCTTTTGCTACATTAATGTGCTTTATGCAATCTAATCGTATTGATCAACCCAATCTTGGTATCTCCTGGGGCCAAATTCAATCCTTAATGTGGTCTCCATTTTGAAACATTCTGTCCCTGGATAGAAGAAGACGATGAGCGGGATATTCACGGTTAGCTTTCACTTTTCTACTGCTTGCTGTTTGGGTGTTTCAATGCATTGAGTAACGTGGCAAAGAAGACATACAGGGTACACACAATATTACACAATATCACAAACACCTCTGTAATATTCTATCTATCTATCTATCTATCTATCTATCTATCTATCTATCTATCTATCTATCTATCTATCTATCTATCTATCTATCTATCTATCTATCTATCTATCTATCTATCTATCTATCTATCTATCTATCTATCTATCTATCTATCTATCTACCTATCTATCTATCTATCTATCTATCTACCTATCTATCTATCTATCTATCTATCTATCTATCTATCTATCTATCTACCTATCTATCTATCTATCTATCTATCTATCTATCTATCTATCTATCTATCTATCTATCTATCTATCTATCTATCTATCTATCTATCTATCTATCTATCTATCTATCTATCTCTATTTATCCACACACTCACACACTCACGCACGTGTGCACGCACAAACACACACACACACACACACACACACACACACACACACACACACACACACACACACATACACACACACACACACACACACACACACACACACACACACATATTAATGAATCATTTATCATTTAATCACCTACAACATTAGTGAATCTGTACTCTGTTAACAGGCCTGTACATGAACCATGTACATTCATATCACAGTCAGAAAACCCTGAGGAGTCTGGGACATCTGAAAGCCTTATTAAGCTATTCATTTACATATCACTGTTCCATGTCAATGGAATACACAATAAAGGTGTGAGACAAGCAGACAAGTGGAAAACTTTCAAAAGCAGGTTGTAGCAGCTCAGCTGAATACAGATATGCCAGTATTTATAGATCAGGGAGCATTCTGAAGTGCCATTCACTGCAAAAAAATAAATGCCTTTTAAGTAATTTAATAATTCTCAGCATGTCTTTGAACAAATACAAAATAATCAGTTCACTCACGGACCCCGGTTCATTCAAGAATTTTCTTAAGATTATAGATTTAAAATGGCAAAATCTTAAAGTGAGGCTATGTAACTTTTGAAAAACAAAATAGCATGTTCATTCTCTTGTGGAAGAAAAGTTGAATTCAATGTAAACATTCAAATACCACCTAGTGTCTTTGTTTTGGAGGTAAAGCCTCCCCTTTTCTGGTTGCTATTGTTCCAAAATCCCAATAGTTCAAAACCATTCCCATTAGACCGAAAACCTGTTAGTCTTAAAGCCTGTTATCCTGAAAATAAAAGCCCAATGCTCCAAAGGCCAATTACTCCAGAAACACACACTCTCCCTTAATGTGCTTGAAATGGCTTCTGTGCCTAAACCTAACAAGACCTTAACCACATCATTGTCACACCTCAAAACATATATATATATATATATATATGTATATATATATATATATATATATATATATATATATATATATATATATATATATATATATATATATATATATATATATATATATATATTTATTTATATTATTATTATTATTATTATTATTTTTTTTTTTTTTTTAACATGTCAAGATACACTAAATACTAAGTTTAAAAATGTGTTAACAGAGGTTTTTCTCCGACAGTCAGTTGAAGAATTTATTTTCCTTGACTTTATTTTCCTAAAAAACTTATCAAACAGACTTTTCAAAATTCACCCAGTTTTGCTAAATTTGGCGTCATGTTTCACTAAGCAGAACTCTGATTTATTGAAATCATACAAATTGAGTGGATGTGCTTTACTGGTGGTGTTTCAGAATGTCAAACAGTGGCGTTACATATCTCACTTTAGTCATAATCATTAACTAAGTCTTTCTTTATGAGTACTATAAAGTCATATGTTATGACTTATGTTATGGGCTATACGTATTTATATGTGGTGTCTGGAAAGAAGTAGTAAGGCTGGCTGTCACTGAACTCCAACCCCAGAGTGTGTAATTTAAAAGCAATGGGCCTTCGGAGCAGTGGGCTCTTGCTTTGGCCCGTTGGACTATGGGCTTTTGATCCAATGGGACATTTTTCAAACTAGGTTTCGTAATAATGGGCCTTCAGACCAATGGGTAGTCCCCTTCCAGATGTGGACCTGTACATTATGGTGACTAATGTTAACTAATATTAGCTAACTGAATATTTTGCTGTAAAGACATTACTGAGCTAGTTTTTAGACTTTATAACCCTTCTTGTGCTACTGTTAAGCTGCAATTTAGCATTCGCATTCTTTAATTGCTACTTACGTTCAGCAATAGGCCAGTTTTAAATTACTGCTAATTATGACAATGCTAAATCATAATGTTTACCATGGAAGGAAATATTTACCATTTTGTCCTTAGCTAGATAGTAAACGATGAATCTAAAATGTATTAATTTAAATTCATTTGATGCTTCACAAAGCAGGAAGTCCTTAAAGGTTACACTGATGACTGATATGGAATTTATTCATCACTTGTGTTGTTATTTGTCTTCCTGAGCAGATTTTGGTCCAGTTAATAGCAATCAACACTAAATCTGTGAAACGGCAATAAAACAGAACATATACCTTCATTCTGGATGCTGTTTTTGGTATTTTATTACTTTCTATTTCTTCCTGTCATGGAGTCTTTTGTTTAAAGAAAACTGCCATTAACAAAATGACCAATATCCTAAACTATCATTATTCATTTGATCATCTTAGCATCTAAATACATTCCATCACACCAAGCAATGAATGCATTCTCCACGTGAGACCTTTTTTTTCCTCCAAATGAAAAACAAATTCAATTATTCACTTGTTTCAGGAGCGAGCATGTCAATTATTTATCTTCTTGAGTCCAGTGATGCAGTACTTTGGTTCCCTTTTAATTGGAGATGAAAAATCTAGCAGGCCTTGAGTGCAGTCGGAGAGAAAGCTGCTTTTTAGGCGATGCAATATACATGATGTGTCATGCGGGACATCCACGGCTGAATTACATAACCCCAAGCACTGAGTGGTGCCTTGAAAAACAACTATAACACCCAAGGAAACTGTCCTCTTATTTGTGGACTAGAGGCAACTCCCATCAGGTTTAGTGTTCAATTGTATAGTTAGTTTCAAAATCATAGATACACAAGCATTTTTTTGCACTAGAACAATCATGCAGGATATAATCTGTTATAACAGAGTCCTCCATCATCCTCTCAGCAAGCAATTTAGGATTTAATTTGAATGTTTTTCTCAAACTTCTTTTTATTTCATTAACATTTTAGGTAGCTAGATAAGTGCTCTTTTTGCCCAAGATGGCAGAGATATACATACTAAAACATTAACCTGTCAAATTTCTAAGACCCAGCAGCTAAATTCCTCCCACATGCTGCATATTCTCCCACATAATGCACTGTAGTGGGTAGCTGGAATGGCAAGGCTTCACCAATACAGATGTACAATACATCAGGATGCCAGAGAGCAAGGTGTGAAGTGTCAAAGTTGGACATACAGCCAGCGCATGTCTACCACGCTTCCTCTGACACTCATCCTACACCATTGGCTGTGTGAGGAGTGATTGACTCAGAGGTTGATTATGCGTCTTCCAGCCAGGTGGTTGGCAGGCAGAGATGCGCATATCACCAGATTGCTGCATCAGCCAAAGTGTGAGGCCACAGTTTCTGGCATCAGTGTGTCTGGACGAACATCACAGGAATAATAAAAAGATGCAGGGATGTCAATCATCAACCAAAATGTGCCTGTTTAGTTGCTAATGCATTTTTTTTCACCCATTTTGTTGGCAGCAGTCTCTTCGTCTTGTATCTTGTATCATTAGAGGCTTTTGCCTTTTGAGCAATGCTGAGATGGAAGACAGGCGAGGCTGATTGGGAAAAAAAAACTCGAGGTTCTTGGGTTCTTGTGGGAGAGGGGGGGAAGTCTTTGATGTGGAGTTTCATGGAGGCAAATAACACACTTTGATATTTCATAAGCCATCTCTGCTCAAAAAAAAAAAAAAAAAAAAAAAGCGTGCACAAACAGACAACACAAATACACACACAATCTGCGCCTACACTCTGTCAAAGATGGGGTTTGAATTACCACCCAGCTGAAAGATTTGCTATTTTTGTCTTACATGCAGCACACTTTCTGGAAGTTCCAATTTTCCAGAGGAATGATGAGTGAATGTATGTCCTGTTTGATTTTCTGAGGAAGATAAATTAGTGTTTGGATGAACATAAAAGGTAATGTATGCACAAAAGCTGTGATGAGTACAGCTGTCTCCAGCATCTGACATCCAATCTGAGACAAGCCGCCAGGGGAGGTTGGACCATCCTCCGCTGTGCGAGTGTGTGTTTGTGTGTGTGTGTGTGTGTGTGTGTGTGTGTGTGTATGTGTGTGTGTGCATTGATGTTTATGGACAAAAACTGTAAATTAACTGTCAATTACAGTTTAAATATTTGCAAAGTAAAGCACTTTAGAATTTTACTATCTAATATTAATTTATTAACAATAAATTCTAATGATTTGACGAGCAGGCAGTTTTCATTAGAGTTTGAATATGATTGAAGAAGGGCTGTTGATCAAAATGACATCACAGTAGATCAATAAATATAGACACATTCACATAAAGTATTGATCTAATATATATAATTTATTTGATGTACTATTGTGTAATACACGTCAAGTCTTGAACAACATAAAACAAGCTCACTCTAGGTTCTATTATAAGGATAATCACTGATTGTTTACAATATTACAGCTTACTCTCATTCTTTCCCATATGACAATTGTTTTACCCTTATTTTATATGAACATATGTCAAAGCATTTGCATATATGTGCATAACAAACTAAGTTGTATTTCAACTTCCCACAATGTAGCAAGCTTATGTAGAATCAGCATAAGCCTGAACGTCATCCAAGTTCACTTTGTTCCTCCTTTTAGACTACTCCATATGTTGAAAAATATAGTGGCTGATATACTGCACTTTCCTATTTGCTAATAATTTGGGTTTGTAAATGTGTTTATTACCTGAAATAACTGTTTGGGCAGAGCCTCTCTGGCGTTACTCAGTATTTCTCCAACTTTGCAGGGCTTCCTGCTTAGAAAATGCTGTCACACGACGTGAACCCCCATCAAAATCCTAATGCACTGCATGTCGACTCAGGTGTGGTCTGGAGTCCAGGGGTTGCTGATACATCAGATGTGTTTTGGTTTGCTGCGGATGTGAGGTTCATCTCGAGGCAGCTTTGGGATGAGGCTTGTTATTCTCCTCAGTGAGACACGAGGCATGCACCCTAATTAGAACACATCTCCTGGTGAGAGAGATGCTGAGGTCTGACTAC
The DNA here is from genome assembly GCF_963691925.1 of Scomber scombrus. NCBI lineage: Eukaryota > Metazoa > Chordata > Actinopteri > Scombriformes > Scombridae > Scomber > Scomber scombrus. Next base: position 11,640,354 of record NC_084990.1, read on the forward strand.
TCCTCCAATCTAATCAGCTTCTACCTCACTTTAGTTGCTCCCCAGAAAACAGGCTCTCACTCGTCTGACAAACAGATACAACAACAAGGAGATGGCACTGAACAACTGTTTCTAATTTGGAGGACTTTACAGAATTTCACAGATCTGAATCTTGAAAGGGCATGCGCCCAACAAAATATCACATCTTTGCCATCTTCCTCTCACTCTCTGCTGGAGACAAGTTAAAAAGGGGCTTGCAGGTGGTCGTTGATTTGTTACATACAGTACATGCAAAGATCTGGAAGCAACTTTAAAAAAATGTTTTCCTCCTTTTAGACTGGCCATGGGTGATAAAATAACAGAGTAGGTGCACCAAGAATATGGCCTACATCTCATCTAAAAAAATATTTCTACTACACTTCACATTCTCTCTCCCTTAGTTGCCTCCATAAGCTTAATAGAGCACATCACATGCACACGCTTATTAAGTGTCATCCCTACATACTGCAGTTCTAACATTGGTCTGCAAATAGTTGTAGAACATGTATCATTATGTACTTGAGACAGTGCCACAGTTGTCAGCACTTCATTTTAATTTGGCTCCCAAGCCACTGGTGATTTCAACCACTGGGAAACCCTGTCGGCTGCAGAAGTTAAACAATTCTGAGGCATTAGGACTGTGCGAGGTACACTGCTGTATCTCTGCCTCTGCAGTGTCAGCTGCCGTCTCACTTGGATACCAGGGAACCTTGTTCTTTCTCATGAAAATGCCAAGCAAGGGATGAGGAGAACTGTGTGAACATGTACTGTTTTAATTCGGTGCATCTTAGATTCCTGTAGGCATCCATTAACAGTTGTTGTACATTGTTAACAATTGCTATACAGTATATGTAAAAATCCTTAACGTTTCGGGAAAAATTCCCTTTGATTATAACCCTTTGTTACTGTTTCTGTCTTACTTCCAAGCTCATTAAAAATCCAAAAGAGAGAATGTTTGAAGCTGCATTAACCAACAGGGATTCTGTAAGAGATGAACTACATTATCTCTTGTGACATTTAAACAGTTAAAGTCTGCCTTAAGCCGCTGTAGATTTTATTTGGTTATTTTTTTGGTGCTTTAGAGCACGGTAGACCTTTTCTGTTCTGATGTTCGTCATCAAATTTAAAAAAGAAAAAACAACAAACAACAATAGCGCTGCTTTAAGCGTTAATCAATATCAGATCCTACTATTGAAAAAGTTATCTCTCTCCAAGGACAGAAAGACAAAAAGATTTTAAAAAATACCCCACAATATTTATCTTCTATAGTCCTTCAAATACTATTTGCCACTGCAATAACTTGTGCTTATCAACAGTACACAAAGCATTACTCATCCCTTCAGCTGCTTCAGGTATTTTGAGCATTTAATAATTACCAGGCAGCTCGTTCCATAGGGATGAAATGATGTGAATTGTGCTGTTGAAATATCAGTAAAGAAATCTTTTGATTAAAAAATGTAATCCAAAAATTCAGCACATTAAACATAACCTTAGAGTGGGGATTAGTGATAATGTTTCATGACAGTAAGACAAAATATTAATCAACACAATATTCACACATCAGTTTTAACAAATACTCATTAAACTTAACATGCACCTCATTAGTTCGAGTGCAAATAGGTCACGTAATAGTGCTCCGAAATGCAAAGGATTTCATGATTTGCATGGGCTGGCTCCTGAGGGAATTGATATTTGAAAAGAAAGCTGAGCGTGTGTGTGTGTGTGTGTGTGTGTGTGTGTGTGTGTGAGAGAGAGAGAGAGAGAGAGAGAGAGAGAGAGAGAGAGAGAGAGAGAGAGAGAGAGAGAGAGAGAGAGAGACTTGACCTGCAAGCAATCTCTGGAGAGCCATTCACTAGCGAGTCTAATCAGACTCTGGCTGATGCTTGTTCTAGGGGATTGCTCCTCTCCAGCCCTCAGGCCTAATTAGGACCCATGTGTACCACAGAGAGTTGCCGCTCACAGTTGACGACTGGATAGACGCTTACCTGTGTGTGCTCAATGAGCCAAAGAAATGAGCTGCTGGCGAGCATGATGACAAGAAGGGCATCAGAGGTATGAGTTTAATGAATGTTAGGACAGGGAGAGAGAGAAAGAGAGGGACAGCAAAAGAGTGAAAGAGGAGCAGTGAAGTGAGGGGAGGGGGGCAGATGTCTGGGCTGAGGGTCACAGACAAGGGAGCATATTTTATGATTTTTCTCTTAACAATGCAATGTGACCATTTGCAGGAAAGAGGAAGAGCAGAAGAATGAGGAAAAAGAGAGATTGAACACATAGCGGAGTAAAAGTTAGAACAGGTTTTTTTTGGCTTCCTGAGCTCAACTTTCTGTATTTCAATGCGAACCACCAAGGAATTTTCAAAGCAAACTGTGTTACATGCAAATTTCAAGAGGGCTTCAGATGAAGTAGTATTCAAACAGATAAAAGTACTAGACTTCTGAGGTATGTAGATAACAGAGAGGAGCTGTGTGTCCTACATTTCACTGGGAGCAAAATCATTATTAATGAGTATTATCACTTAAGAAAACAGATTCTCACAGTTCAAGAGCTCCTTTAGCGACAGACTTGTTATACCCAGGTGCTCTTCAGAGAGATTCAGGGAGTGCTTTGTACCTGCTTCAGGTGAAGTTTTTTAATGAACATTGTCGTTGATTGTCACTGTTGATGATGACGAAGATGATATGATGTTGATGTCTAGGACTGCGGTTGTACTGAAAATTGTGGTAATGTTGGTACCCATGAATATGTTGATGCTGATGTCATATATAACCACTAACATATATACTAGTACAGTCACACTGACGTTAACACTATTTTTTATGGTGCTGTGCTCTCTTGTTATCTTGTACTGCCTTGAGATGTGTATGACTTTTGCTATTGTCCTACCTGTTGTCTGTCCTATATGTATGAGGGTACTCAATTTCCCCCCTGTGGGAGTAATTTGTTTTGCATTGTAATGTTCTAACATGCACATGGAAATGCTAAGTAAGACAGCGGCTCTGTTTGTGAGAACTTCATTGGACCTTTACAGTCTGTATATCTTTGTCTCGGCTTTGTCTTATGTAGGATCAAAATTTGTTGATTTCCCAGTGCTGTGTGTGGTGAGCACAGCAAGTTTTTGAACCGTGAAGAGTATCAGTTACACTTAAGATTATGTTAAAATACCCTGTAAATACTCTACTCTAAAATACCCTGTAATACTATAATTACAGTGAAAAGGGGGTGAACAAGGGGCCACTTTATTTTACAGCCGGCATACTGCTTTAAAAACATGACAACAAATTTTAACAAATCTTATGCGCCCAGCCAAATCAGCAATGAATTGATATGCTTGTAGGAACTGTGTAAACATCTATAACCGATATATGATAAATAGTATTCCTGTGCTGTAAACAACGAACCACACCGTTGCACTGGATGACATGTTCCTTCGCCCTGAAGATTACGAGCAAGGAATTTTCCACAGACTAAAACAGTGATTACATTTTCAGCCTCTGAAGAGTAGTTCTGTGTAAGACAGAAGCCACTGTGTATTCACAGAAATGTGGTTCCATTTATAATGTGTTGCTAGCTTGTGCTACATATCACAACCTATCACATTGACTACATTGTAAATTTCTCAAATAATTTAAGGACAAAGGCAAAGGGTTGAGATGCACAGCACAACAAGCTGATTAATCTCTGTTAATTGAACCACATTCCTGCACATGCATAGATGAGGGTGACATGGGAGTGGTTTTTCACTTCAGTCCCATCCCACTCCCACAAAAATACAAAGAAAAAAAAAATGATGTTGCATCCAGATTCTGGAAGAATGACGTCCGCCCCATTCTATTCCTGAGTTGTGTTTTGAAACAGAGGTGATTTTTGGTGTATTCGATAACTACTTAACATGTCTTTCATACAGTGAATGGAATTTTAACACTGTCACACTTGAAAAAAAAAAAATGAAAAAAGACAACAGAACGACTAGTATTATGTTTAAAATAAAGAAAATAGTGTTTATTCATATTAGAATTACATATTTATGTATAAAAACGTATTGACTTATTGTTATATGATTCTGTCCCGCTATTGCTGCGTTTGATGACTGTTTTTTTCCTGTCCTGTCCCGGTCATATGATGAATAGATGAATTGACTCCCATCCTGTGGGAATCCCACAGGAATCCCCTAATGTGCAGTGGCATTTGCCTTACACAGAACTACACTCTGGAGACTGAAAACATGATCTCTGTTATTAGTCTTTGGAGCCGTTTCTAAACCAGCTAACAGGACCGTAATCTTTGGGGTGAAGGAACATGTCGTCTATTGCAGTGGTGTGACAGATATGTTTTTAATAGTTTTGGATAATAGCGGAGGTCTACAGCATAGAGAAATAAGATATATCAGGCTTTGGACACACACACAATACTTGTAATTATATTGGAATTATCTATAGATCATTGTCATAGATAATTGTGGGCTGTACTCTAGTGTTTTCCCATAATATCATATTGTGTGTCATGGTGTCATTCAATACACACTGCTTCAAATGATAAGTTAAACCCTTCAATCTCTGTTCGTGTTTCACAAAGTGCTTTTGCTTTTTTTTTGTGGTGTTGTATCAGCCTGGCTCAGGCTCAGACAGTCAGGCTTCAGTATTCATATCAGGTAGCCAAATCCAAAGTTTTCACTGCAATCATGTGACATGCAGTCCCAAAATCTATTTGATAACCTGCCACGGCTAGGTTTTCCCTCCTTTGTCTTTGAAAAGTGATTGAAATTCTTCACACCTACACCCACTCATCCACCTACCACCACCAAGGCACACAACAAACCACACAGAATGCAATAAACCTCAAGGCATATGTTTTCACAGGCAGCAAGGGTGAACAATGAAAAAAAAAACTGCAAGTTGTCTGATTTGTGTGAGAACTGAGGCCCAGCCAGAGTTTTACCGTGTTTGAGGTTCAAATTTCATTTATGATGCCCGTTTTCATCTTAAAGGAGACCGATGTTTGATTTGGTGAAACAGAGATTAAGCAAAGGCAAGAAGTAGAAGGATGAAACAAGTGATTCAACATGCATTTTTGCACAATTTAACAATGTCAGATAGGATAAGAATGAATAATTTCATTAGATGTATTTGTACTTCTGTTTCATTTAATTAAGTTAATGGACAAGCATTGTGGGTAAGGCAGTGATTAAATGCTTTTGTAAGAAAAATATAAATGGATTATATGGATATAATGGATTTTGCAAATATATTGCACAAAGTACATAGTGCTGCATGTTTCAGCGTATACTGTGCTAACATATCTGGATCATGCTGGAGAGTGTGTAAAAGAAATCTTTTACTCCTATACAGAAACTGATTAGACCTACAGAAAGTAATATTATGTGGTTCATACTTGTGTTATGGCATTACATTTCAGATTTACCACCACAGTGCTGCAGCTTAATTCTGCTCTCCCTGAAGACTTCACTGACATTTTCCAAGGTCTTGCTTTCAAACCCTGCACTGATTAGTGAAGCAGGTTTTAAGAGGAACTAATTCCCTAATTTCTTGGAATTTCCACCTTTTAAAAAAAAAAACAGTCAGCAAATGGGGAATCTAGTCAGCAAGAATATATAGTAACAGGAGCAGCAATCATGTAATCCTGAAGCTGCAATGATGGCTACATCTAGCAACAAACAGAATGCTGACACTGGCTGGTATATATCATACGAGTGCAAAAGCAATGTCAACTTGGATTAGATTTGCTCTGTTCATTAGTGTCACTGCAAAGAATAATACTGTTTTTGCTGTGTTACTTGAAAAGTAACACAAAGATCTGCGTCTAGCATAGCCACGACAAATGACTCTAGGCCAACCATTTTTTTTAAATAACATTTGTGGAATACACAAATCTCTCTCGTATCTTTTAAAAATATGTCTCAAACCTCTACTCCCACTTGAAATCTTGACCCACCATTTCATAAAACTTGACATTAAAAGGTCTATAGAAGTCTCGCAGCTGCTCAATAGCATCTCTGTCTATCTGCACATGAGTTCTGCCCTTGGACTTGCCTAAACAGCGGGGTGAGCCGCTGCTCTCAGGCTTCTTAAGGCAAGGGAAGCCCTTGGTGCGGTTGAAATAGAAGTGTTTATCTGTGACAATACGTTTTAACCCAAGGAAGTCCTGCACCCGAGCCAATTCCCCTGCTGGGTCTGTGATTAGACGCTCTCCGCTAACAAAGTGGATATGAGCCAGGGGGAAGTAACGGAGCCAGTTTTCAAGGTGCAGAGCATACAGGCCGATCCGAATGGCATTCCAGGATGTGTCCACAATGCCCAAGCTCTGGTTTCTGAAGGCCAGCTCCTGGAAGCTCGGCAGTTCAGGCGTTTTGGATAAAGTCTGTGTGTAATCTGATATTGCGCGGGTGACAGGGTCCCGCACCACCACAATGAGCTTGGTATCTCGGGACATAGCAGAGATCCGGTGTGGCGTCTCTTTAGTCACAAAGTAGCTTGGTGTCTTCTCCATTGTGATTTGGCTTTCAAGAGTCCTTGGCATTAAACCTCTGAATAAAAAATGAAAACACACAGTAAAAGTTCCATTAAGATAGAGGTTTCTCATTTACATTCACATTACTTTAAGTGTCTTTTCATCATATTTTCTTGCACTGCTGTTTTGAATTGCTTAAAATTACCGCAAAGACTAAGAGATTCAGACACAGAGGACATGATGTCCTTGCATCCACTCTGTCAAAAAGAAAAAGGCTTGTATTAGATGTCTATTTAGGGCAAGATTACACAAGTGAGTTGCAAAGGCACAAAACCATCCTAACTGAGAAGCTCCAGTTTGGCTGTGAACCCAGTTTCTCGATGTAAATGATAATAGGAGCACTGACGCAAAGTCATAGTACTCTGTTGTCACAGGAGACTTGTCTCGCAGACAGTTCTCTTGTGCATCCACCCAGCATGGTTCAGGAGTAATAAATCACCATAAATGCAAACAGAACATGTATAGCAGAGTGACTCTGTTGGGTTACTTCTGGGTCTGAAAAGTAGGCCACTATGGCCATTTTGTATGGGATTTTCAAATCCCATACATAATGGCTTTAACAGCAACATTTGGATGATGCATGAATGGCAACTTGGCCAACAAAAATAGATGACATGACATGCATCATGTCCAGACTATCTAGAGAATTGAACTATAATATTTTTCTATGCCATAAAGTTGATCGAACCAGCTGGAAAATGAATACTGAAGCACCATACTGACCTATCAGAACAAGATTAAAAACCCATATAAAAGAGTACAGATGCATTTTTTGTGTATACATTTTTGTGAAATTTATTTCCAAAACAGTTTAAAAAACAGCTTGTCTTTACCAAGGACAGCCCACCTGGCTCTACAATCTAGTCTTAAGTGCTGCTTGTGCCATTATTTTATTTAATTTTATGTGTTCTTGACAGACAAGTTGCCATCTGATGCATCCCTGCGTGGCAAGTTACATTTAATGACCTTCATCACTCCTCCTTTTCCTTTATCCTTTCTGTTTCCAGATTGTATTGAACAAAAGATGCCCGCAGCTCACTCAATTGCATATTAAGCAACCATGACTATTCAGAAAAATAGCTTGGCCTTTATTGATGAGCCTTTACACAAGAGTTGCTGGGAAGCAAAGGTTTATTTTAAAAGCAATCCTCAAAAGTCAGTGAGTTGGCATTTGACCTTTTCTCTGCAGCTTTGACAGCTGACAATCAGACTACGGTAACGGGCAGGGTTCACCTCTCTAAGACACATCTCTGAGATAAAAAGGGCTTCAGCCGCCAACCGTCCTGAAGAGTCGTGCCAATTAGTGGAGATACTTGCAGTCTATAATTATTTTATAATATTATTGATGCACATCCTTCCTCCATGCTACATGACAGCCAATCATTAACATGAAATGTATTTGGAAGAAGATTTATATGTGTGTGTGTGTGTGTGTGTGTGTGTGTGTGTGTGTGTGTGTGTGTGTGTGTGCTTGTGCGTGTGTTTGTGTATTGAGTTTAAATTTGTAATTAAGGAGTTGAAATATTAATGTACATATTTCATATATGGGATTTATAGAGAGACTATCTGACTATTTCATACAAAGCAATGCAATGGGGCTGCACCTTGTTAAACGTGCTTCATGTAGCATTTTAAAATCTATAAATCATTCTCTTTGAGATGTTAGCACAATTAACATAAACAAACATGACAATAGCTCAGAGGCCTGGCAGCTACAATAAGCCTGCACAAGGCAGTTTACACTGTTTGCCTCCTGAGGTTAGATTTTATGAGAACTCTGATGAATTGCTCTACAGTACATCCAAAAAAAAGAGAGTCACTGTTCTGCCAGTGCACACAGAGCTCCGGCCTTTAAGGTTTTTTCAATAAAATTTTAAAATGAGTGGAGATACTGAAAACACATCAAAAATGTTTACCCAGGGAGGGAGAGAGGGACAACTATAACATGCAGCGACAGTTTTGACAATAAGAAGCTGCTTTTATGTGAAACAAGCTTTTAATTTTAAGCCGCCATTTATCTCAGCTTTTGTGTTTCCCTAAATGATTTCTTCTTCATCATCATTTCTAGCATTTTGAATATTCCATCAGTACAGAATTTTTGTCAGTATTTGGCAAGGCACTTGTGAGAACAGATAGGCTACTAAGTGAATGAATAAAGAAAGAAAAGAAAGAAAAATAAAAAGCAATTGCAGCTGCATAAACAGCTACAACTAAGTCCCTTTGTACTCCATTTGGAGGTGGGAAAATCATCCTCTTTTGGATTATGAAGCGCAGCAGTCTTACTGGGTAGTATATCATTTTTCATATGGTTTCATATCATCACATTCTGCTAGTTTGGAGAGAGCAGGTACATGCTTTTAAGATCATGTAAACACAGGTGACTATCAGCCTGGCTCCTAAGTCCAAACACTCCAAGGGGCCTTTGAGGGCCCCATCCAAATGAAAATGCCACACTTTCACTAATTCAGTTTAATAATCATTCACCCCAGCATAGTTACAAAACATTATGTAGTGTAATTCAATCTAATTATCGACTGTTGTGTTCCAAAAATAACCTTCAACAATTCATCACATCAACATCCTCTGACTACTTAGCAAATGCCCTGTTGCCGTCGGGTCATTTGTTTTAAGTTGATTTGGTAACTTATTTAAAGATCATATCACATGGGCACTGGAGCAGATAGGCATGCACCTGTGCATGTGAGATATGCTCTTACCTGTACCACTCTAGGCCTCTGTCATAGTTTCTGTCGAAGAAATGTGTCTCGGTGCCAGCAGCTCGCACGTCAGGATGAATTCTTATGAACTCCAGCACAGCTCTCGTCCCTCCCTTTTTCACACCAACTATGATGGCATTCGGTAACTTTTTATTCCCAAACTTTAAATTACCCATCGCTGCGCTGGGGGTGTCGTTCCTTACGACGTGAAGAGCCGAAGGACGTCTTTGGTCAGACACCTCAACACTGCCCGGTTTTTCATCCAGCTGCAAGACGCAGGACGGGGATTTCTGAAGGCGTCTTCTGCCTCCATCAGCCAGTACGCGCTGGCAGCTGGGCGTTTGATCCCCTGACTTTTGCATGATGTTATCGGCAGGGAATAATACACAGTAGCACAAGTATGAAAGGAAAAGAGAAAGCAAACAAACGGATGTTCTTGTGAGCCTGTGTGAGAAGGGAAGAAGTCGACTGAAGAGGAGCGCGCATGCCATCTCTCCATGGATATGAACAGAGCATGGTTTTCTAATTGATACCCTTCAATTCTGATTGTTTAGTCGCTTTATTGGCTTAATTGTCTCGTCACCAAGGCAGAAAAACAAAATCACGAAACTTCTGCGTTTGGCCAGTTCAGCACTTCCATCACTTCATCGTATTAACACAGTCCATCCGCGTCCCATCCCTTCAGTCCCTTGATGGAAAAGGCATCCTCCGTTGCGCACTGAGTTTGGAAAAGACATCCTCCTGTAAAACTCCCGGACGCAGTCATGGTCATCATCGAAAGCAGGATTAGGGGGTTAGAGGGGGGTGGGAGACGCGCTCGCTTGGCAACTTCTGCGGACTGTCAGCTCCAAAGCGCCTGAGCGACAGAAAAATGCTTCAGCACGGTGACGTCAGAGCATCTTTGCATTAAAAAAAAGTATTCAGCTTTCCCTCACCCATTTGACTTTACCCTCTTCTAATCTAACAGCAGCATAGTAAAGCATTTAAGCTTTTTTGCGCCATTGAAAAAGCCCCGTCATATCTGTAGATTTTCACAGCTTTTAAGCATGGCTCATGTAGGTGCATGGGAAAAAAACAGTGATTGTATACATTTCAACACATGGCACGTGACAAATCAAGACAGGATGACACAAATCCATAAACATCCATCTGTTGTACTTCCATAACCCTAGAAGCAACTGAAACCTCTATGTAGAGCAAATGCTTGGCACTCAAGTGTTACAGTTTCTCTCTTCTTGTTGCACCAATCACAGCACTATAACATTCTCTTTTGTGTTTGTATGACTGCATGTTGCATCTCTTGATATTGAATTCGGTTTCTTTTTTCCGTGTCTGTTCAGGTTCAGCTCTAACTTTTGTCAGTTGAGTTCCACTTGCATCAAAATTACAGAGTCCTTAAAAGGTATGTTCACAGTTTTTCAAGTCTGACTCAGGTAACCAAATTAACATTGAATTAGGCTTTTCTTGTTATCATCATTCCTTCTGTTCCTACTGCCCATTAGAAGATCCTTTTTGAGGAAGCCTCAAATTAGCTGCAGATAAACTTTCAAATACATTTGTATTCAAACATTTGTGGATGTAGATTTTGTCTCCCATTAATTACATTGTAAGCATGTTCAGGAGTTACATTGTAAGCACATTGTAAGCGACTATAGCTCAGGAGGTAGAGCGGTTGGGAGATTGGCGGTTCGATTCCCGGCTCCTCCAGTCCATATGTCGATGTGTCCTTGGGCAAGACACTTAACCTCAAATTGCTCCCGTTGCTGTGCCAACTGTGTATGAATGGTTAGTTTCCCTCTGATGAGCAGGTTGGCACCCTGTGTGATAGCCCCTGCCATCAGTGTATGAATGTGTGTGAATGGGTGAATGAGACGTAGTGTAAAAGTGCTTTGCGTGGTCATAACGACTAGAAAAGTGATATTTAAGTACAGTCCATTTTAGCACGTTAATTCTGTTGTTCAGTTTGAACAAGAGGAATGATTACAGTGATCAAAACCAGTTCATAGGTATAAATCAATTTCATAACAATTCCATTTGCTGATGAAAGTCAAGTCAAATAATCGTACGCTGCAGAAAAGCTACTAATTGGACTTAAATTGAAACTGCTGTTTCTAAGTTCAAAGATTAACTTTGAACCTAATACATGATTGTTTTATGTTTAGACTCAACTATCAGCTGAAATTGATTTATCAGTCCTCTTTAATCTGTAGTATGAAGCTACTGATTGATTAAAATCCTAACAATTAAATAAAATATGAGATATAGGGGTACTCATTTCAGTCAATATGTGAGATACTGTATTAACAGATAGAAATCTTTACTGCATACATTCATATTTTCTTCTGTTTCATAATTGCTTAACTAAGTATTGATTCCCTGTCATAACTTGTCAGAATAACCTCTCCACCTGCAAACAGAATCAGACATGCGGGTGACAGTAACACACAGTTAAGACACATATATTCATATGTGTTATGTTAGCTCATGAACATGAACTTTACATCACATTATGGATGAAGGACATTCCTCTTTTGCATCAAGTAAAAAATTATGGGTGGATTAGCAAAACTGTGATCAGAGTAGTCAGTCCTGTACATTTCTAACTACAGAAATATAGGATTATGATTTGGATCCAGGCCCCTATTAACCCCCTTCCTCCTGCTTTGTGTGAGGTTTGTATAGTTCCTCTCTGCTGAAACGGCATGTTAGCACATTAAATTAGAAGTATTCAACATGTAAGCACATTATCGGCTCAAATAATAAAGCTCTTAACACTAGACCGACACAAGGAGTCTCCTCAAGGCCCAAGGCCTCAAGATTAGGTAATAGAACTAGACTCACCTTAGTGACTTTTATGCCAGCTGATATTATGCTTTGTTCCCAAACAAATCTAAGACCAGAGCTTTCACGGTCTCTGTAGTTTTGGGACTCATTCAGCTGCTTTTCTCACATGGAAATCCAACCTGGATCCAGTGCCTGCATTACTCTTGCAACCTCAAACCAGTAATATTTTCTCTGGTCTTATTTGACAACACTTCCTAGCAGAGCAAGTGTCGGGATGTTGGTGTGAGCAGAGTGTGTAGGGTGGGTCATCCCTCTTAGTTTCCTGATGATGGATACAAACGCAGACAAGCCTGAGGTGGAAACAGAAGAGGATAAAAACTCCTAGGACTGCAGAGACGCACAGGGAGGAGTTGAGGTGTCAGAGTGGTGCTCCCGTGGGTTTCTGCGCCCAATCTCAGAGGCCGCTGATTAAAGAATGATTTATAGGGGCCAGTCAGAGAGGCCCGCTCAGCAATCTGTCTAGTGAATGAGATTTTTCCTCAGGAAGAGGGCGGGTAAATCAAACCTTGAGGGGAGAAGACTGCCCAGCTCGGCGATAGGGGCTGGTGATTAAATGTTATAATCACCTCTGCTGAGTGAGCAGCTTGTGTTCACAGCTTGTTTTTTTTATCAGGGATATTTATACCTAAAATCCGTTTACCCTGAGTTTAATTTACAGAACATATGTCTTGACTTCGGTTATCACAGAATAAAGTGTTGCCTCCTAAGACTGATGCAAACTATGACATTTAACAATATGGAACCATTTAATTGTAATGCCTTTTTTTGTACAGGCACAAGATCATGAAAGGAGATCATTCCCTGTGGAAGAAAATGAAAAAAATAAAGCAATTGTTAAACTGTGCAAATATTTTGCAGCAAAGTTTGCACCAAAAGAGGGTGGTTTTGGTAACTTCAAGGGACTTTTGATAGACATCAAATATCATGATGTAAGTTTTATGGAAAAGAAACGAAACAACAAGCAAATGAAATGTTCATGCAAGCAAAATGTGTTTTTACTTGCTGGCTGTCTTTTGGAGATCTCTGAATTAAGGCCACAGTTTTCCCACTGACCACTCCATCAGCAGCACTGCTCATTTGTCAGAGGTAAGTGAAAGCCTGAGGGGGAACGTCAACCTGTCATGATCAGACTGCTGAGTGCAGATACAGATGATCCGGACAACTTCACATTACAGTTGGATGAAAAATCACTCCAATGCTAAACAGTACACACTCAGGAAAATCTGCTCAAATGAATCATTTACTGTATTTCTGACCTCAGATAATCCAGTAGTTCAGTTACTGACAGTACGAACAAATCCTATGAATATAAAATTTAGCATCCGTTGCTGCTCTTTCAAAAGAGAAAATATGACTGACTTTGTAGATTCTGTAATAATCGCAGAGGTAAAGCTGAACAGCATAATACAGAGCAGCTGTCAGCCAGGCACCTTATCCAGTAAAGCTTTACATATATTTTAAGTAGAATATAGATCTTTGATTTCTGAACAGCATAGGTACATTTAGTTTCCAGTGATTTTATACTTCTATCATGTTGGCCTTGCAACTTCATCTCTGAAAGGCCTGTGCATGGCCAATGATGTCACAATACTGTCACCTGCTGGTAAAATTATGACATTGCAGTCAAAGTGCGTCATTTCAAATGTTAGCAAAAGTGAAAGTTAATAATTCAAGGGCCAAGTGAGACGACGAAGTCAACTCTTCTCGAAAACAACAACAATTCGACGTATAAAACAGTAAGTTTACGTTAATATTACGCGTCATTACTCTTGTAAATCATTGAAAATTACTATGGTGAGTGCTACACAGAGCTACAACTGAAGGATCGGACAAAACAAATGCTTTTAAAGACAGTGAAAGTGAAAATGTTTCACCGGTAGTGATTTTGTTGCGTCTAAGTACTCTATTATCTTTTGTAAAGCACATTTAAAAGTCGCCAGGCTACGATGGATTATTGGAAAGCATGACAAGGAAAAGTGTAAGAAAATAAAACAAACAAAAACAAAAGAATCTTAAATTTGACTCTTTGAATTGTTGATGTTTTGTTTTTTTTCCCAGTAAAACATGAAGAAAATATACCTGCACTTAGCCGGAAACACTATGGATTCTCACAAAAGATTTATTAAAAAACTAAAAAAAAAAGGTGCAAAGGTGGTGAAAACGCCTCAAGAGAGTGAAGTAACGATTGTCTTCTGTCCCATTGTCAGTCGTTTTGAGACTGACATCAAGTCAGCATTATCCAGCATTGAAGGTAAACATGGAGACACCTAAAAGCATATGAGCACGTTATTGCGTGTTTTGTCTTTTAGCTGTCAAACTCTTGTCTGATGTGTGTCTTTTCCAAAGGGTTAGGATGCAAGAATGTGATCCTCGTGGCAATGCATCACACTTTTGACCCCAAGTACACTCTACCAAACTTCAGAGAATTGGACAACCGTGGAGTCACAGTCTTCGTGGACTGTCTGTTTTTTGAGAAAAGGGGACTTTTGAGATGCCCTTGCAATAAAAAGGCAATCAAGACAGTTAGTAAAGAGGTAATTGCACAACTCAAACATCCTGACAGTCTTTTTAAATGGTGTTAAGGTTAAATCTGTAAAACATGATCATATATGTTTATATAGGGTGTTCTTATTGTTCCATACTTGTGGGAAATGTGAAGAAATTACTATTAACATAATTTCCTCACCTTTTTTGCTTGAGAACAATATGGCCCAAATCAACAGTCTAACACTTAGCTTAGCTACATTCATGTACTTTATATATAAGATGGATTTATTAAGTTTTATGTTTCTTTTCTTTTTTGCAGATGGGACTTCCAGGGTTTCCAACATGTATAATGTAAAACACAAAGAGGAGAATCATATGCAAAGGGAGTAAAAAAAAAGAAAGAAAGCAAAAAATAACATGTAAATCAAATTATTTAAGTAGATGAAGAGAGAAGCCCACAACCAATCCAACGTGACTCAAGAATCAATTTTTCAGCTGGTTTCATTTTAATGATTGTTAATTTTCCATGTGCTATTCTGTTGATGTGTACAGTACTTACTTCCTCACTCCCTTTCCGTGGCCACTGACCACAGTCTGATGAGTTGATTGTAAAATGTATGACCATTATGTTTGCTTATGAGACATTCTGCATCATTGGCTGTATTTACATATTAGCTTAATTACTTATTAGAATACTCTCTAATAGTAAATCTTGTGTAAACTACAATAAAGCAATCTTATACATACTTTTATTTTGTGATCTGGTCTCGTTTGTTGGCTAGAGTTTGGCAGTTTGTGTTAAAGCAATGCCTTTTAATGGAACTCTTAAGGGGACTTTTGCACAATAATGATAGTAAAGGAGAACAAAGATGGAGCTGCAGAGTCCAAACCTCTGCATTTACATTGATCCCCTGATATACTGTCTATTTTATAATCTGAGACGGAAGGATAGGTTCATTATTTTTCAAGTCTGTCCTAAAACAATAGTCAGGTGCATAAATTAACATTGGCGTATGTTTTTCCTGCTGTAATCATTCCTCCAGTCCATACTGCCCCTTAAGAGATACCTTCATAATGCACTTATAATGTAAGTGATGGGGGAGAGAATTCACAGTCCTCATTTTGAGCAAAATTTTATTATTTTGTTAAATTGTATTTGAAACTAATGAGTTTACATTTATCAAAGTTATAGTCTTTTTTAGTGCCTAAATCCTTCTTTTGCAGCTGCAGCTGAACAGGAAAACACTGTCTGTTAAGACACAAACAGGGAAATTCAAAGACTGTAAATTTGGAATAAATCCACTTGCTTTGAATAACTACAATGGCTGGAGCCTCATATTAGCTCCAGATAAATGTTTAATGTTATTTCTTTTCCAATGTGACAAAAAAAGTGGTTGGAGTATTTGGTTTGGGATCACATTCAAGGTTTCTTGAGAGATGGGTCGCTGTCTGTATGCAGCTGCCCTCCAGTGCCATTGAGGTACATTAAATATGTATCCACCACACCTATTTATCTGAAAATTAGGGATGAGCTTAGTTAGCTATAGTTAATCTTATTAGTTAGTTCAGGACAGGGAGACTCTGGTTCTTGTGTTGCTTGTTGCATAGCGCAAAGGTGTTTCTTTCCCATTATTATTATTATTATTATTGTTGTTGTTGTTGTTGTTGTTGTTGTTGTTGTTGTTATTTTTATTTTTACCTCAACTTGATTTTCTGGGTTACTCGATTTGGTTGCTTGTTTTTGACTAACATTATGGTAGATTTCATTCATTCAGTCTTGCACTGATGAGTTGCTGGAGCAATATATGAAGGAACAGTGATGATGATTGCTCAAAATGAGTGTTGATGTTGAGCCCCAATGTACAAAGGAAAACCTGAAGGGGATCATAAGGCTAACTTGCAAGAAGATAGTGTGTTGATGGATGGGGGAGGTAAAGGTGGTGTAAGTACTATAGCTGGTTTAAGATTTGCAAAAAATGACATTGATTAGGTAAGGTAAAATGGCTGCTTCTGTTTTTAAATGAGGAAACCACTGGTTCATGTTTTCATGTTGCATGTAAGTTGAGGTTGTTGCCAAAGTTTAATGAAAAGGATGTAGAAACTTTTTTGTATGTTTGAGCATGTTACTGATTCAATTTCAATGGTACAGTGTATCTTTACAGGTAAAGCACCAGGGGTTTACTCAGCTCTCTCTTCTGAGGACTGTAACGTTTACATTACAGCAAAATCACACAGTCTTGAAGGCATATCAGTTAGTTCCTGAAGCATAAAGCTAACAGTTCAGGGGCTGTCTAAAGACTGGTGAGCAAACGTGGAATTTGCATGGAATTTGATCTCACATTTTGATCGCTGGTGCGCTTTATCTGGAGTCAAAACAACATGAGTTATGTAATATAGTAGTTCTAGAACTGTTAAAGTGTATATACATTAATGAGCGAAAAATTCACATTTCGAGGCTGCAGTGCTGGCGAATGAATGTTCGGTGAGCAGTATGATGGTGACAAATCCCAGAAAGAAGATTCTTTGTCCCTGACATTGGAACAACAGCCTAATGGAAAAAGTGATCCAAATGTGTGTTGATAGAAAAAGGTCCTTGAAAAAAGATAAAGTTGCATGAAGTTATCTGGTTTGGCCTATTCATAATCCCACAGTTGTTGATGCAACAGAATTGGTGGCTCCATTTCAAAATGCAGGTTAAGCCAATAGACACATCTGAGATTGACTTGGGTTATGCTCCATTCATGTCTGATGGCTTTGTAATGCTAATTGGGAGTGACAAGAAAGTTCCAGTCAGAATTTTGAGGGACTGAGGAGCTTTGCATACCTTTGTGAGGGAGGCAATCCTGCCTTTTTCTTCTGGTCCAGAAGCAGGGAGCTGTGTTTTTTTCCTGTGATTTTTGTACAGAGAGACGTGGAGGTTTATGTCCATCTGAAACTGCCAATTGGAGGAACTGACATAATTTTAGGAAATTACCTGTAGATGGTTGAGTGAACTTTTTTTTCCGCACTGTCCATGCTCCCTTGTCTAGTGCTTGATCGATGATTGATGATGGTTTCAGGAAAAGACTCTACGAGCCCGGGGAAATGGCAAAAGAAAAATTGCAAGTCTCTCAGAAACAGTGAAAAGATTGTTTGACCATAGGGTAGAGTGATGTGAATTTAGTGCTGGTAACCAGGGTTTTGGTGCAGTGGCTACTTGTTAAACAACCTTTCAGGCAAAATTCTTTGGTCTATGCAATGTAACCTGTCAGGTTTCAAAACAAATGACCTGATCAAGGATATCCAGTTCTAATAGCAAAGAAGTTCTTGTTAGTACTTTATGAAGAGAGATAGTTGAAATGATGTTGCAACCACGACTTAAAAATTCAGAAACTCTAGCAAAGTTAAATACACTGCTAGGACATTTGGATGAAAATAAATGTAAGCAGCTTGTCGAGGTTATTCAAAGTTACCCATGTCTGTTCTCAGATACTCCTACTTACGCTAATTTAATAGAACATGATGTGGGGGATGCTAAGCCTGTTACTCAGTGGTTCTATTGGGTTTCTCCAGAAAAGTGAAAGATACTAGATTCAAAAGTGTCATACATGTTGGAAAATGCTGAATACTCTTTATCTAGTTGTGTTTCTCCTGGTTAGCAAACCAAATATTGCACATAGGCCCTGTACTGATAGTCAAAAGTGTCATTAATGCAGTGACAAAGCCTGATTCCTTTCCTCTCCTGAAGATGGAAGATTGTATCGATTAGGTGGGGGCAGTGAACTATGTCAGCAAATTTGACCTTCTTAAGGTGTGTGCTTTTGTGACAACATCAGGTCTGTACTCTTACACAGTCATGCCAGTTGGGCTGTAAAATGCCCCAGCCACATTTGAACAAAGTTGTGTGTGGGTTGGATCATTGTGCAGTTTATTCAGATGATGAGGTAAGAGTGACACAGCCTGCTAGCTGCAGCCAGGATTTATTTCCTAGGAACACTGTTACCAGATGCTTCCACTTGGGGTAACGAGCCACCTGTAAAGCAGAACAGACAGGTGAATAAGCCGCAAACCCCCAAGATGACAGGGGTCATCAAGACTTCAAAAGATTAATGTGATGGACTTTGTTCTTGTTAATTTATCATTTGGACATATGTCATATCAAAGGCAATGAAAATGTAGCTGCAGATGTATCTTATTGGATGTTTGTAGATCATAATGGATTAGGAAATTATCTATTAATTGAATTTTCTTGCATCTATATTTGTTTTTGTTCAGAGGTCTGAGGTGGGACCTTACTCTTAAAAGGGGGAAGGGGGTGACAGCCTTATAGGCCTCAAGACCAATTTCCTGTTTGGTTTGGTTGCTAGGATCTGGGGTAGGGCTCCTGACACTGGATTGGTGTGACTGCTCATCTGGTGCCTGAACAGTCATTCTCCCTCCCTCTCTCTCTCTCTCTCTCCTCTCTAGTTTACTTGTTTTGGTTGTTGATTTATTTTTGTTTTCTTACATTCATACATGTTCACACATCCACACACTACACACATTACTGATGAACTGGCTGCATAGTTAATATAGCTTTCTTAATAAATGTATTATTCTTTAAATAATCTAGTGTGGACTGTACATTTTGTCCTTCCTTTGAGCTCTGTCATGACACATAATGATAACAGTGCAAAAGTGCTCAAGTAAAAAGGTGACAAGACACATGCATTTGTGTCTTAGCTAAACAAACTTGTCTGTCAACTGTTGTGCACGGGTAGACAGTGTTATATATGATATGACATGAGGTGTGCAGGACTGTATGCATTCTGTGGTTTTGTGCTTTTGGTTACTTTGCTGTTGCAACTTCCCTTCTGTTCTTCCGTTAGATTGAAGGTTTGCAAATGACGGAAGTTGTGTGCTTGAATAAGAATGTTTTGCTGAAGTTTGCAAATTCTGCCCAAGTAGCAGCTTGTGTTTGACACAGATTCCCCTGGGATGTCTTGGAAATCATATGCTGATCGTTATGATAGTCTAACTCTTTGTTTTGCTGACTTTGTTGATTCATATAAGCCTCGAATTGTAATCTTCTAGTAGTTCATTCGTATATTGACCCAGATTTTTGTCAGGGGATTGACCTCTCTTGGCCATTTTATTATATCATTGTTCATCTTTAGCATTTTATAAACATGATAATACGTTTTTCTGATTTACATTGTGAGATTATAATGCCTTGTTTCTCTCTTGGCTTGTATATGCTATGGTCCCTGGAATATAATTTATATATACTTTATGTAACATCAAGCTGCTGTGACTGTATGGAGACAGTTATATCATGTGCTGTAAATTCACTGTATCCTCACCAAAGCCTGTCATCCTGTGGAAAATGAGAGTTTTTAGTTGTTGTTTTTTTCTTCTTCAGGGTGTAGGTTTGAGGTTAGGCTATTTTCTGTTGTTCACACTTTGATAGTGTCATCAATCTCTCTGTGCTTTTGGCAAAACATAATCATTAACTCTTTGTCTATGTGAGAGCATAGGCAAACACTATGGGGTTGTTGTTCATGTTGTAGTAGCAAGCTTGCAACCCTAAAGATCAAAAGACACTCAACTCAAATTTCTTGCTTGTGTCATGTTGTTTCAGGATATGATTTGTTAAAAGTTTATCTACATCAACACTTGTTGTGCTTTCTTTTTGCTGAGAAGTAGATAAGAAAATTGATACAATGTTCATGTATTTAGTTAGGCCTACTTACTGATACCTTTTTTTAGCCAGGTGCAGTTGATTCGTGTCATCACTATTGCTGATAGGTTGCTAGGCAACAGCAGAGACTCCAGGAAGTACTGTGCCCAGCCGATAGAGAAGCACACAATGCGACATTTTTACACTTTTCGGACAGCTGTGTCCCCCTGTTTGCAGTCCTTGTGTTAAGCTAAACTAACTGGCTGCTCCAGCTTCATAATTAGTGTACAGTAGAGTCACCTTTAAAGAATATGTTGACCATTTATTTTTAAAGCCTGTCTCAAAACAAAGGTCAGGCATCCATATGTACATTAAAACAGGTTTTTATTGCAGTAATAATTTTCCCTGTCCATGCTGGCTGTTTAAAGATCCCTTCCTTATGTGTTTTCATTGTAAGTGGTGGAGGACAAAATGTATTCTAAAGTTTATCTGAAGGCTTCAGCTGTCCAAGTTAGTCAAATAAAGAGAATATCTTTGGAGTAATTCTTTTTAGTACAGCATTATCGCTTTTTGTTCCTTGTATCCAACTTGAGCTTTAATATCCAAAGATGCTGGCTTCGTGAGGAGTATGTATCTTGTAACATTATTGTTGTTTGGTGCTCATCTTTTAAGTTTGTGGAATATGAAACAAAGAAATATCTGCTGAGTATACTGTATAAGATAAAAAATGTTGTTTATACCATAAAGCTATTGAAACAGCTGAAAGAAAATTATTTTCTGGTTGCACCTCACTCCACTGCTCACCAGATGGCAGCTGAAGATAACATTTTCTCTGCATTACAACACAGAAGCTGCTTGGTAGGCTTACATAGAGAGCAGACTCTGACAAACTTGATGGTGCAAATTCAGAATTGTTGCTGTGATGGTAAAAATAGCCTGTTGTTACACATAAAAACATTACACATTGGTGTCATAATATCTATTAACACTCCACTTCTTATAAAGGGTGCAAACTACATTTAAGGACTTGACTTTAATCTAGTATTAGTGTTGATATTATTCCACTAATCCATCTTAAATTTTAGATAATAAAAATACAGTTCAAGAATGAACAAATAAGTCAACCTGAGTACAATTCCATACCATTTTGAATAACTTTTATGCTTTTTGTTGACTTCAAAATGAGAGACATTCTTGAACGTAATCCGACTAGAGCACTAGAATATATCCTGTTTTAGACGGTGTACATACTGCAGGCCCGCATCTGCATATGAACGTGGACACACGCCAACACACAAACAAACAGACACACACATGCCCTAGCACTCATACGCACAAACACACTGCGTACAAAAAGTGAGTTCTCGCAGACAGGAAATGATGTCAGTTCTTGTCTCCAAGGAGATGGAGGCTGTTGCTAAGATACTGTGACACCAGGATTTTTCTCTCTATTTTCTCTCCCTCTCTGTCTCTCTAACACACGCACGCACACATGCACGCACGCACACACACAGGGATGTCACCATGAATAACTCAAAACTCTCTCTTGTATCTCTCTTATTCTCTTGCACAGATGGCAATGAGCACCAATCCAACTTTTTCTAGTTACATTTCTAAAAATAAGCACCTAAAATATCACTTTGTTCACAATCCCAATTGGATGCCTGGGGTCATTAAACAGATCACTAATGCTCTTTGCCCAAATCTAACATCAGTGAGACTGCTACAAAAATTATCCACATTCTTAATTTTTGCTTTGAACTGTTTGCAGTTACTCAACCACCCACTTCTAGAGTGGTGAGGCCTGTAGCTAGTATCCTGAAATGATGGAAGTGATGGATGTGTATCAGCACCCCTCCAAAGCTTCTTCGCAGTGTGAGCTGCACCTCTCTACTGCTATCAGCATGCCACATATGTCTTGGCACTAGCATGTTGCTGCCAAATCCTCATCGCCCTCCCCTTCTCCTCCCCTGTGGGTCCTAACACAGCATTAAGAGTTTATGGGGTTTGGGTTGTATTGGAAATGCCATGCACTCGTCCTCTGGATAGTGGGATTAGCTCTTTCCGCTGTATTTCTACTCCAAGAGCCTTCCTGTACTGATGACACAAGCAATACAGCGATGAGTGTTTGTTCATTTACTGTGCACAAATGCATGTCCCTCTCCCTCCCTCCACTCCATCTCTCCCACACATACACACACGCTCAAGGGTGCCTGCACACACACAAGCGTACCATACATGCATAAGGGGAATATCAGATTCAATGTGCAATGACACAGTGAGGACATAGAGTGGAAAGTGGGGGAAGGAAGGAGAGCAGAGGCACAGGGTGGATTTGGCATGGGCGGCGTGGAATCACTTTAAATGGCGCGGGGGTTGGAAGGCAAAAAGATGTACGGAGGGGAGACGACAAGAGTGGCAGAAAAAACACAGAAAGGCAGTCAGGGTCGGTGAGAGACTGGATGTGGGCTAAGATTTCAGCATGAGTGAGAGGGAATGAGGAAAGAGGTAGAAAGAGGGAAAGGAGGAATATCCTCTGCACCACTGTGTGACTGGAAATTTAATAGAGGGAGAGAGATAGAGGGAGAAAGAGAGGGAAGGAGAGTGAGGTAGATGGGTGGAAGAGAGAGAGAGGAAGAGAGAGAGGCAGAGGAGGGGGGAGGGGAGAGGAAGAGAGAGGCAAAAGGCACAGAGACCTCATTGCTGTGCGGCTTTCAGCAAAAGCTAGTGGTCGTGAACAATGCTCACTACGGCATTCACAGGGAGGGAGGGGGAGAGCAAGGGAGAGGGTGAAGGGAGGGAGGAAGATGGAGAGGAGGAGAGAGATATCTTGGGGGTCTTTCTGAAGCATAACTGGCCTTCTCTGTCCTTTGACCTTTAGTGTGAGCTGAGACAGAGCAAAGATGTACTGAGATTTATTTTTACTCACACACTATTCCTTGGTAGTGACTACAATGCTACAAGGGGTGAATCTCTTCTTCTGCACAAATAGAAATTTGAACTCAAATTTGCCCTGTGATGGGGGCAGTGATGGTGAAGGAGAACTAAAGCCCTTGACACGTGTCTGTATGTGTGACAAAGATCTCTCTGCTGTCTAAAGCCTTCTTTATTGGCTAATAGCATTGTTTTTAATTCTCTAATTAACAGTGTGCAACCTTCTTTTTGCAGGATTCTGAAGTATTTGAAGTTTTGGCTTTTGATTTGTTGTCCATGTCTGGATCCTGACAGCAAGTAATAGTAATGGTCACGGCTTGCAAATGCACAGCTTTAAATCCACCACTGAGAACTGCTTTGGGAAAAAATAAATAAATACTCATATGCAAAGTCTGCAGAAAACAGAGCTCATTAGTTTGCTAGATTTAATCCTAGCTGGCCATTACTAAAATGCATGTGCTAGCACTGAGCATTCATTATGAGTATGGACATTAGTAAGCCTACAGAACTCTTTAAGAGTCAATGGACCAGAACTGTTTCTTACTGCAGATGTTTGTTGGCTTGTTGGTTCAAGTGAGTTAAAACAGGTGGCCATTACACAGTGGTAAACACAGAAAACTGAACTGAAAACTTTATTAGAGGAGACACAGTGATCAAATGAATCCTGTTGATCAATGAGTGCTGCTGAGTCATATTAATAAATATGTGACTACATACACTGTACATGTCTAAATCATATGTTGCACTGTATAGTTTTAAACAAACCTTGCAGACTAAAATAAAGCAAATCTGTTTTATTGTGGCGATACCCTGCTCTGGATGAAGATTTTAATGTTTAAATCATCTAATGAACGCAGGTATATTATTGAGTCGCTGGTCCTTCACCTATTCTTCCAATGCTGTCTTAGTGGGATTCAGACTTAAACATACGGAATGTGCGTAAAGAGCCTCTTATGCTGGACGCAAAATGCTCTGCCCAGCGGGCGCCGTCGCGTTTGCTGCCTGCGTTCCTCTCCAAGGATGATAAGGCGCATGGATGCATTCGTCCCGGACCTCGTCCCTAAATGTGATATTACTAACATCATTCTCTCCAACTACCCTTAATCTGATCCCTGTTTTTCTCCTCCCGTGTGTGTGTGTGGATCTTGCTCATCTCTAACCTGCCATCACTGTAGCCCCCCGCGTTGCGTTGGCGCTGCGGAATAGCCTACAAGAACAAGAGCCAGCTCACAGTCGTGGAAACAAGCGAATCAATTTAGGGAAGAGAAAAGGAGAGATAGATAGCGAGGTTGGAAAAAACTGACGATCGGTAGAGGGGACGAGAGGAGAGAGAAAACACCGACCTTACGCCGCAGACGCCGAAACATTAAGGTACGTGTATATTGGTTGTACAGGTAGAAGGGGCTGAAATGGCCGGCGTAATTATTGCATTTGTTACCTAATCTGCATGGATGCCGAAATCAGTAACGAGATTAACAAGATTGGATAAGAAAATGTGCAGAGGTTGCACAGATTGATAATAATTTAAGTGAATAATTAATATCAGCGATATAGTTAGCGTCGATCAGTGGAATAAAGCTGTGGTAAGTCCTTGCAAATGTATTTAAATAACATGGTTCCTTATGTAAACTGGTGTTTCACATGTCCACACATGTCATTACTAAATAAATAGTGAGCCTATGGATTATTTTTGGGTGCAGTCATGTTGTCATTACCATGAAGAGAGGATGGATGCAAGCCATTTTGTAATGCAGCATGTGCAGAATTAGGCCTATTCAGAATTTCAATTGCGTTCCTTGAGAAGGTGCGCCGTAGTGAGCGCAGCTGCATAGATGAATAAGGCCATTCTGTTGAATTGTAGGAGATATTATGCTAGAGGGTATATGATGAAGAGAGATTGCAGATCAGAGGTTGCGACTGCGGGAGGAAATTGCCCGGTTATGGCCTTTTTGTTATTTTCATGAGTTGGTATCAAAAAGATTTGAGAAAATATACTTGACATTGGTTGAAAGTGGAGAAAATATTTGGCATAAACCCGCAATTGTCTCTTTCTTAACAGCGCTGGTCGTTACTATAATGATGAAATGCTACCCTGATTCCCACGTCCTGAATCAATCTACTGTTGTCATAGTTACAGTAGATGATGTTGGCCCTGCTGCACCTGTGTCGCTTTGTGCTCATCTAGACCATCTGTAAATACATGAGGTCTAATTGGGCCTTGTGTAGGCTTACAGGAAACATCCCAAAGCTCAGAGCCTCTGCGTTTATTGAAAACAACACCACGATTTTTGCCTCTTCATAAACCTTAACGACTCTGTTGTGGAGAGCAGGGCATTGATACAATCAGGCGCTTATGATGATGTGATAGGTTTGTAGCAATTGGTCAGCAGCTTGCACTAATTTGTCTTTTCACGACTGAGCGCTCTCTCAGGCCTGATCGAATAATCAATATCTACATGGTTGCAATCTGCTCTTGACATGAAAAAACGGCCAAGATCAAGAAATAGAAATACCTTTGACTGAAATTGGTCAGAAAAAATACATGTAGACTGCATGTCATAAACCCCAAAGAAAACACATTTTACACAAGGATAAAGATAAAGCCCTTTGGCGACAGAATTTCCCCTCACATGAGTCGGTGTGTGATATTCTAAAAATGCCTAAAAATGTGTATGTTGTTGTTCTTGTGCTCTCATGCTGAAGAACTTGAGGATGGGAGGTCAAGGCAACAGGCGTCCTGCCTGCAGATTCAAGGTCTCACTCCACAATACAATTTTACCTTGTGTGGTGTTTAACATCACATAGATTTTTACCATCTCAACCCAGGGTGTTTTTTTTCTTTTCAATGCAAAGAAAATGTAGTCTAACTCTTTAAGAAACAACTGCATTGAACAACTGGTTACTGACAACTACCAGAGGCCTTTGTCTGATGAGAAATGCATCACTCCTCTGATGATGTAATAACTGAAATGCATTAGCATTTTCTGAAACTATTTTTGCTGAATACAACTGCTCATGTCTTACTTTTATGTTTGTGTGAGACAAATATCACCATTAACTCCATATTTGTAAATTTCCAGAATGGCATAGTAGCAGTGGCAGAAGAGATTAGGGATTAGGATCCTTGCAGTTCATTCAGCTGCTAATATTGTTGAGACAAACCCCTTCCAAAAGAGAGAATAAAAACAAAGGAAAAATGACAAAGCACCACCCTAACAACATGTTTAATGAAGAACCAGTGTGCATGAAAAACAAATTCTGTTTTGAAGTACTGGTATGATCAATTATTTGACCACTGAATATTAATAATGTTGTGTTTTGATGTTTCTATGAATCATTTTCTGATGAGCTAATTATTGTAACTTTTAAACCACCAGTCTGGATCAGATACAATTCTGACGTCTGAGGGAGACATTGAAACTCTTTTTTTTCTCTATCTGAGTCATATGATTGAAATGCATAATTACCTGCTGGATAGGGACGAGAAGGAGACTCTTCAAGGAAGAACAGCAGTGTAAAGAACACCATAATAAGTATGTTTTAGTGTTGCAAAGGAGTTGCATACATTCGCATTTTGGTTTACCATTTGTATTCATAAATCTACATTCTGTCTCTAATCGGACATGGATAATGTGATGTTATTTCTCTGTGGCAGTTACAGTTGGAACAGTTGTCGATATGGATGTGTGAACATCTGTGTGTGTGTGTGTGTGTGTGTGTGTGTGTTTGTGAGAGAGAGAGAGAGAGAGAGAGAGAGAGAGAGAGAGAGAGAGAGAGAGAGAGAGAGAGAGAGAGAGAGAGAGAGAGAGAGAGAGAGAGAGAGAGAGAGAGAAACAGAGAGAGACAGTCTGTGGGATGTGCAGAGCATCTGGAAAAGCCTATTTTTAGCATACACTCCCTTATGAGCTTTCTTAATAGATGCTTTTAGAGTTCTCAGAGCTATGTTTTTAAAGACTGATGTTGACCTAATCCTCAGACCTTGTAGACATTAAGATTCATGGAAGATTTGTTCCCTCTGTTGTGATATTGAAGGCCATGGTTCAACAGTGTGCTTTCTAAGGTTTCCTTGCACTTCCATATACAAAACTATAGACTTTCAACATTCAGTTTGCCCTCGTATAGGTGTAGGTATTCATAGAGGCAAAGACTGTTGATCTAATATCTGGTATGCTGTGAAGGAAATAAACCTTAAGATTTAAATTAATTAAAGCTTAATTGACTTTGGCCAAAAAGGTGCCAATGATCAGTTTTGCACAGCAAATGTTCATCAAGCTCAGCTAAACACAGTAATGTGGAATAGGGCACTGGACAGTAAAAACACAAGATGGTGAGTGAGCAGGTTGCCACAGCAACCGTGTTTCTAGGAGCGCATGCATCGTCGCAGCATTGGAGAGGAGATGCTAAAGACGGCCATGGAACCTTTTGAAAATACTGTGATTCATTATTACTGAATGATAATATTTGGAAAATATATCAATAGTTATCTTGTGCAAAATATTGACAATCATAACACAGTGATCACATGATGTGATAGATAACAAAGATGTTCTTTTGTGTAACAGACAACACAGGGTTGTGCCTGCTAGAGTTGTAGTATCAAGCATTATGTGCTGAGAAAACAATGAACTTTCTCTTTGGTCTTATCATTATAAGAGAAACAGCCCAATCACTTCTAAATTTAGTGAGTCTGCTGATGCTTGCAGCCATTTCTGTTTCAAGACAGTGTGTGACACACTATTAACCAAAGATAAACCCCACTTGAAAAACATAATATAGATTCATGTACTACAAAAGCCATATATGTATTTTACCCCATTTTTTCCCTTCTTGCTCAGAATGTAGTTGTCATTTTCATGTTTGGTTCATCAACTTTTGTGGTTGTGTTGCTTATTGTAAACAGCATGTGCATTGCAGTAAAATTTCAGCAGTCAATAATCATTCCTTCATATCTTAATTGCTAAATTACTGCATGCAGGCATCATTTGTTATCTCATTTGTAGTGCTGTTCTGTTGCCCTATGATGGATTGCATGAATCTCTGCATTAACCTTAGGTCTAGATGAATCCCACCAACAGTAATTGCAATCAACAACTTTTTATTAATTTAAATGTGAGATTCCACCTACAGTATATCAGTATCTAACTAGTAGCCAACCAGTTCCATAGCGTTGGATAGACAGTGTGCCTTCATACTAATGAGCCTGCTGCAGCACTTGTGACCCCACTTGAGGTTTGAGAAATTTGTGGCCATTTCACACCATGACCCAGATGTTACGTTCAACCTATGAAGAAAATGGCAGCTGACTCACCAGTTGGACTACATACCACAATTTGAAAGCCACCTCTTCAGAACAGAAAGCCCAACCCAGCTTGTCATGCACTCTGGCAACAGTCCACTGTAATATTTTAGGATTTTAATTCAGTTCTGGCAATACTTGCATGTATGTGATAGGCTAATATCTTAAAGCTACTGCACTGTGCACTTACTTGACCTCCTTCCTCTCTCCTTTTCTCTCTTTCCCCTACAGTGAGAAGCAACAGCCTCTGTGGAAATAACACTTTCAAGAGCAAATTCTCCCCCAAATTCTTTTTTATTGTTATGACAACAAAACATGCATGGTTCCCTAGAATGACACGTTGAAAACAACAAGGTGCTTGATAATGAGCAAAGTAAATTAAGAGTCTGTTAATAATACAGTCTTTAATATAACATCAACATTTTCACTCACAATTTTTAAAGTGACTGCTTGAAGGAGAAAAATTGAATAAAAGCAAAAAATATGAATATCAACATAAGCACTTAAATTACCTTGATTGGAGGTGACCTATCAACATCATAGCAAAAGGGGTGGGTCATGACTCAGTTGCCATGCGTGTTGTCATGGTGACCAGCCCCTTTGCCCCTTCCCCCCTCCTCTGGTTGGTCCAGCTTTTGTTGTGGTTTCACAACCATGGACCTCAGCTGACAGAGGCAGCACCCCCCTGCCCCACCCCCTGTACCTGCTCCAATCAGGCGAGCCGTGTCATCTGTACAAGGAAGACTTTAGATCAAGTCCCAGACAGTATTTCAGAGAACACAAGATACCTCAATCTACAAGAGAACTCAATTCAGGTAAATATGGCTTCATCTAAAAACAGACCATACATTCAGATGAGTGAATATATTTTGACAGCAGTAATTCTGATGTTGCTACAACATGCCTCCGTGTTTTTGTTTCCACACCAGGTGATCAAGTCTGACACCTTTAAGCATCTGCGGCATTTGGAAATCCTCCAGCTCTCCAAGAACCATATCCGGCAGATTGAGGTGGGAGCTTTCAATGGCCTTCCTAACCTAAACACGCTGGAGCTTTTTGACAACCGTCTCACAGTGGTTCCATCACAAGCCTTTGAGTACCTCAGCAAGCTAAGGGAACTATGGCTACGAAACAACCCCATCGAGACGCTACCGGCATTTGCCTTTCACCGTGTTCCCTCTTTACGCCGTCTCGATCTAGGGGAACTCAGGAAACTGGATTTCATCTCAGAGGCTGCCTTTGAAGGTCTGGTCAACTTGCGTTTCTTGAATCTTGGCATGT
Organism: Scomber scombrus; assembly: GCF_963691925.1. Lineage (NCBI taxonomy): Eukaryota > Metazoa > Chordata > Actinopteri > Scombriformes > Scombridae > Scomber > Scomber scombrus. The sequence goes on from NC_084990.1 coordinate 11,670,094, forward strand.
GTGGCTTGAAGGACATCCCTAATCTCACCCCACTTGTACGACTAGAGGAGTTGGAGCTGTCAGGGAACCAGCTGGGGATAGTCAGACCTGGATCTTTCCAGGGCCTAGTGTCGCTTCGCAAGCTGTGGCTAATGCACTCCAGAGTGTCAGTCATTGAACGCAATGCCTTTGATGACCTCAAAAACTTAGAGGAGCTCAACCTCTCCCACAATTCCCTGCATTCCCTGCCTCATGACCTCTTCACCCCTTTGCACCAGTTGGAGAGGGTACATCTCAACCACAATCCTTGGGTGTGCAATTGTGATGTTCTGTGGCTCAGCTGGTGGCTGAAAGAAACAGTTCCCAGCAACACCACATGTTGTGCTCGCTGCCATGCACCCCCAGGTCTGAAGGGCAAGTACATTGGGGAACTAGACCAGAGCCACTTCACCTGCTATGCCCCAGTGATTGTTGAGCCACCCACTGACCTCAATGTTACTGAGGGCATGGCTGCTGAGCTGAAATGTCGTACTGGAACTTCGATGACGTCTGTGAATTGGTTCACTCCAAATGGCACGCTGATGACCCACGGATCATATCGAGTTAGGATCTCAGTGCTTCATGACGGAACACTGAACTTCACAAATGTGACAGTGCAAGACACCGGGCAGTATACTTGCATGGTAACCAACTCTGCCGGAAACACCACTGCAACCGCCGTGCTCAATGTGTCTGCTTCAGACCCCAGCAACAGCTACAGCTATTTCACCACTGTTACTGTGGAAACAGTAGATACAGTAGGAGGAGGAGGAGATGATAAGAACTCAGCAAGACAGTATATTAACGAGACCTTCATAGATTTCCCTAATCCCACGGTTCAAAGAGGGGTGTTAGAGGGCCAACCTGGCATCACAATATCTCCTTCTCTCTCTTCTCTTTCATCACTGTCCCCACGAGCTAACAGAGCCACTGAAAATGCAGTGACTGTGTCCATAATTGATGTAACTAACATTCCAGGCCTGGATGATGTAATGAAAACAACTAAGATCATTATTGGTTGCTTTGTGGCCATTACTTTTATGGCAGCTGTAATGTTGGTGGTCTTCTATAAACTCCGGAAGCAGCACCAGCTACACAAGCACCACGGACCTGCCAGAGCAATTGAAATTGTCAATGTAGAAGATGAGATTGGAGCTGGTGCCGGAAGTGGCATCTCAGGTGGTTCAACCATGAATTCTGGCAGTGGTGGAGAAGGAACCCTACGGATACATCATCCAGAAATAGTCAACCTACCTAACATTGGCCGTTCAGATACTCTGAACCATTACTATAAGACCCATCATTTCAACAACAACGTGATGGGTCTTAGTATTGGCACCGAAGGGATGGGACCAGGAGGGATCCTCAATAACAAGCAATGCCAGGATATCCCCATCTCCTGTACCTCAGTCCCAATCTCTACATCCAATTTGCTCACTACATCAGGCAATGGCATCAACACCAACACCCTTTCTATGTCCCCACCACTACCAATGTCCCTACCCATGCCTACAATGGGCTTACATGGATCGATCAAAGGTTTCATGGGCCAAAATCAGAATCCCCAAATGGAGCCTCTTCTCTTCAAGGGGAGCTCGAAGGAAAATGTCCAAGAGACTCAGATCTAATAACAAAGCGAGAGTATAGAGAGAGAGAGTGAGCAAGAGTCGAAGACAGAGAGGGGATTGATGTTGGGTTTATGCGCGGAATGATTAGACACTAGAGTGCATTGACATTACACCAGGAGAGAGGATAGACTGACACGGCAATACACAAACACATAGACTTACCCGTGACAGTGTACTGAGCCAAGGATTACCACAATGGGCCACTTGTGTTTGTAGTAACGATCCTGGCCATGGAGATCAAGGAATGGACATTGCTACAATGTAAATCTGTGCCAAAGCAAATGTTTTTTGCAGTTTCTACAAGCTGTGTTCTCATAGGGAAAAACTAGCCTTTCAGAGTTATCAGTCCCCAAATCGTTGTTGGCCAGCAGAGATGAAAGACAGCACTTACCACATTGAAGATCGACGATATTACAGAACAAAATCCAAGAGACATTTTCTTCCACACAAAACACAAGCCACACTCTCTCTCAAATGACTCAATAGACTCCCTCAAGGTGACAATTATGTAGGCATAAATAGATGGACAAAAAGGTACAGTGCAGTACAAACTACTGTGAAAAATCCACAAATTATATAAATATATTTTCATTTAAATATGTATCATTGCAGACTCCGATGCAGAGATATTTTGGGGTGGATGTATAAGCTGGTATTGTTTGTTTCTTTGTGAATATCAGGGGGGTGATAGGGGAGGTTGGTTATGATACATGTTTTAAGTTTGGCTACTTCTCAGAAACATAAGGGCTCAATTGCAACACTCATTGTGAATCTTTGAATTGGCTTTGTGACATGAAGTCCATTTAGGTTGTAGAACAGTAAATGCAGATCTCTGTTTGACAAACTTTTGTCTGTTGCTTCAGTAATAATCATTACAAACTTTTGTGTTCTGAGAGTGTATTATGTATTTTGTAAAAGCCAGCTACTTGGTATTTGAATTGACAATTCTGATACTTAAATGCCAGCATCAAATAATGGTAAAATGATGTTCCACAAACAAGGAAAAGTAATCCAATGCAAAGACCTGTATGGGTAAAATAAAGTGTTGACAATGTGTTATTTGAATCAGATCAGTAGCCAGATATTTGCTTTTAGACAGGAATTTGATATGACCTCCTTGTTCATGGTTACCATAATCATGCCATAAATGCTGTTATAAGGATGATTAGACATCTATCTGCAGCAGCAGCATTCAAGAAAGGATTGAACATCCATCTTAAGATGATTGGAATGAATGGAAATGTACAGTATATTAATAATAACAATGTCTGGTTGTATGACAATTGTAAGATCCACATTTTTACAGTGTAACTTTCATATGTTAAATGCCATTTACGCTTCTTGCGTTTCAACTATGTATTTCTTTATTTTTGTTAGTTTGATATAATGTGTACAGTTGTCTAGCCATGTATCATTACGTGTGAAATAAATCAATCATATATTGGGCTGTGGCGGGTCAATATGGCAACCACATAAGTAAAGAGTGAGACATTATGCAGGCTTCTGTGCTAAACCGGGATGGAATGTATGGTTTGTGGTTTAGCCATTAGTCATTCTGGTAATGATACTGTAGGTGCCATCTGCTCTATTAACATGTTCAGACAGGCTTTTAGTCACTCCTATAGATGTTCTACAGACACTACTGGTTTTGCAAAATGAGTGTTTTCGACTGAACTAGATGATCTTATTCTTAATGAAGGCACTTTTGTCTGAAATTAACTTTCAGTATGCTTCCCCAATGATGATGCTATAAAGCTAGTTTGAAAATGGTTTTAAACGGGAAAATGGAAATTACACTTTTTGACAGACAGTTTTTATAAAGCAAGAACCTAAAATGTTTGTTGCAATTGAGCACACTGGACATGTGACCAGTTACTCCAGAGAAATGTACCTGAGATAGTACTATCAACAAAATCATATCAATAAGGTTTTGGACTGTAATGCAGGTCTGTATGTGATTTTGCAGTTTTTTTGTGTTTTTGTTCTGTTTTTGTTGAACCCCTCCCTCAGACCTGCATATATAGGAGCTGTTTTATGTGAGTGATGATGGTTTTTCTTATCAACGAGCCCACATTGATTGGAGGAAAAGGAACACTGAGGAATAGTAATAATAATGATGATAATTTGAGTGATGACATCAGACAAAACCAACCTAGATAATACTGTCACAAAGGTTAATATCGCTCCATTAATGGAACATCTTCTACATCAATGCACACCATCTCATGTGTAACGCTAAACATCTAAGACACTTTTTTACAATAGTACATCTGGTTAAACCTATAATACAATGCCACATGTAAACTGATCAAATAACTCAGGTTGTCTAAATTGCAGCAATGAATTTTTCTCAGATTGGTGGCTCATTTAAAGCCGTTATAGTATAGTAAATGTTAATGCGTTGCAACCCAACAGACATATCTAGTGGGCAGGGTTCCACTGTAGCCCCACAGAGACACAAATAGAATATAAATCAAGGCTAAAGACACAACATATGGCCGCTCCCTTGATGTGCTACATTTGGTGGCTCTGTCATCAGATTTCAAAGAGCATACTAGATACCTCCTTGTGTGCTGTGTGTCAGGGTGCACTTCTGCATGTTAACCATGGAGTAAATTTACTTACCTGAATGCTACTGTAGCAGTGTTTTATGATGCTGGTGACTCAACTCAACTGTGCAGATATGTTCCTTTCATACCTGTGGACATCTATTACATCCATATTTATCATCATTATTATTAACATTTGGCAGAAATGCAGAAGGGCTTCGTTGCATCTTAGTATAGTGACTGCCATTGTACATATAGAATTTGAGGCTGTTTAAAAGGAGGCTCATTCTATTAATGTTATCAAACGTATGACCCCTTTTAATGAATATCACATCCTTGAGACTGGAATTTGAATATGTGCATATCGGGCAACTGTATAATATGGTGGTGATTTGAAGCAGCTTCAAATGGAGTACTGGCATATGTGTATCCTCTGCACCACCCGTCGCTTACAATGGATGCTTCAGCCCAGATGAAATTTCTTGGCTTGTCGGAAACAAAACTCCTTAATGAAATGGATTATCGTATCTGAGACACCAAATTGCAAGACAAGAAAATGGAATGACTTTTTGGTCCTTTAAAGGTAAGCTGTTCAGTTTGATAAAAACAATATGAAAAGAACCTGGGTCTGTTTGAACGCTTTTTAAAAAAGAAAGAAACAGTGTTCAGCTCTAGAAAACATTTTTAGATTTCTTTAATATAAAATAGTTTAAAAAAATGTCATTTTGTGTTTCCTTTTTATTTTTTATTTTCCGGTTGTTGGTTGTATCTTGGTATGTGATATTATTACTTTGGGTCTTTATGTATTGTCATTAAATGTAATTTTTTCCCACGCATTCATCCAGGTACACAGTGTGGCAGAAGAGTGTATTTCTTCAATTATAGCAAAATCTACATGTGCTGTACTTGCACTTCAATGACTGTCATACAATGACTGAGAGGTAATTTATTTCACTGTTTGCTATACTTCTGTGATTTCAATTTTTGTCCGCTGTAAGGAGTTATTCTGCTATTAGAAACATATGCCATCTTCATTTTTTTGGTTGTGATTCCATCTTGCAGAGGGCTGGAACTAACTAAAAAGAAATGAGTTAACAAGTTCAAAATGATGATGTTTCAAATAAGTTATTGCGTGACATTTTATAAAACAAAATGAAAAGAGGTCTGAACAATAATTGTGTTTACACTGTATTTTGTTTCTTTATTTCATTTCTTCTCACAATTGTTTACTTAACCAGAAAACAAGAAACACACTCTCAAAATAGGGTTATGGTTGGACACAAAAGGCCCCTTGTACTCCTGGTATGTGCACAAATATGATGTAATAGCTGGTAGCTTGAAATATACAAATGTTATGGTTTTACAGCAAATGTTGCTACAAAGAAGGTGCCAGCTGCTTAACAAACAAACAAACAAACAGTCAGGTAATTATGCAGTTATAAATGTATTAAACTAATTTTCTCTTTTTTGATCTGTAAATATTGGTAATCATGAAAATTATCCATTTACTCTGTTGAAGAACAACACAAACTTGTAACAAAAATGCTAGATGTTGGCTCATAGTTTTCCAGGGTTAAAAACAAGTTAATCTGGGTAGTTTTAGCTGATTGAAAGCCCAATAATGTAACAAATGAGTCAACTAATTGATTAAGAAGGGCAGCTGTAGAAGTACAGTCGTAATAATTGAACAAATTCAGCACTATTGCATCCTTTAAACCCTACAGCATGTCGACCACCTTAATAAATCAAATAGTCTGCCATTTTACATTAGTGTAATTGTGCTTAAACCTGCATTGCCATGTTTTATTATAAATGCGTGTTCTGTATTTGCGAATCTGACAAATAGGTGAAAGGAAAACAAGCAATGAGTTAATTTTAATGAATGGTAAGGACATTTTCCATGGAAAACCAGTGCAAAAGCAAATAATTTGAATCCAGATCCAGATTTCTGAGCTGCCAACTTTTTATGTTCTGGATAAAAATGTGAAAGGCACTGGGGTCTGGTAAATACTTCACCAGTTCTTATCTTAAAAGTGGTTAACAAAACAGATGAGGTGAGGTGAAATTATATAGACTATCCCAGATGTCCACTGCTTAGTACAAGTCCAACCCACATTACGTAATAACAATCTCAAGGGATTCATGTGATAACAAACACATCAGCCATGAACCATAACGATGGATTTGAATAATATGTTGAGATAAAATGTTTGGGTGTTACAGCAGGGAGATTGTGTTTGAAATGTCTTATGGGGGCACTATGTCGAATACTTGAATCTTGAATGTAATTGTGCTCAGCTTGTATTTTGGTCTCCAGAGATTTCATTCCCCTTGAGACTTTTTAGACATAACATTAAGGGGGCCTGCACACTGAAATAGCAATAGAGAAGACAGCCACAGAATTTTATGGTTACATCTTTGTATTTTCTGAAAACCATAACCCACAGTAAAAGAGAGAAATCAAACCTAGGTGACTATTTTTTGAAGCAGATTATAAATATCTGCGTTTTGCAGCTTTTTGCTGTTTCTCAGCTTGGGTTAATTACAAGCAAACATATAGTGAATGCTTAGAAAACCCTCGAATCCCCCCCCCCACTCCCTCTTTTTTTTTTTTTTACACAAGGCCCAGAAAAGGGTAATGCTCATAAGGAGTTGGGGGGTGGGGTGTGAAGTGAGCAAAGAGTGTGAATGCAGCAGAAAAGAATAACATTAATATGCACTAAAGATGAAAGCGGAATGCTCAAGCGCAAATACATTTAGAGCGTTCTGTGATCTTGGCATGAATATAATGTTATGGAGTAGGGTAATTTTAAATTAGAAAAGGTGGGATTTAAATATACCAGTTTCAACCCTTGCAGCAAGAAGCAAGCCATATACACAGGAGGCATGTTTATCGGCATACATTCACCCATGTAATTTCAGACTATGTTCAGCATAGAAGAGGACACCCTGATTTCTGTTTGCCAAATGTTTTCCCCTGTACATTACATGGTTGTGGTACAGTCATCTTCTCGAAATTCACTGTGCTTGCACTGTCTTCTCCCTTACCCTATGCTGTCTTTTCCCTTCAAATTCAATAACCTCCTAGCTGTGTGTTTCTCCAGGGAATCCCCCCAGCTCCCCTGGCCCACAGACAGACTGCAGAGTCTTTGGGGAACCTGACACAACATAAACTCCACTGTGAAGCAGAGGTGTCACAGTCTGTGGGCTGCTTCTCCGCTGATCGAGGAACCATGGAATGTGAAAACCTTTTATTCACACTGAAGATGCAGCAGAGTGAAAAAAAACACATTTTTAACATGAGAGTAGTATGTGTTCGCTATGACCGTGTGGGCTGCAGACTCCTGTGGCCTATTTAGGCATTGTTTATATGAGGGTGGACCAGACAGCACAGTTAGCAGGCTTGGCTTGGACTCAGAATCCAAAGTCTTATGGAAAGTATGAGGAAAAGATGACAGTGACCCAGTTGGATTTTAATTTGTGGATAAAAGGAAATCAAAAGCCTTTTGATTTAAAGTCTGCTCTTTGTTTTAAGATTCCATTTTTGACTGTTATTACACGAAACTATGTTGGTGAATTTTGAGCTTACTACTGCTGCTCTCAGAGGGCTTTCTCATACTGTACTGAGCATACTTTGCTTTTGTTTCGGTCTATATTTAGATTCCCCTTCGCTTCATAGTATCATTAAGAGCTGTGCAGCAGATCTTTTGACTTGGGAATATTGTTTTGCTTCTCGCCCCCAAAGATCTCAATTAATAATCCAGAGAGAGTAGCTACACAAACATACTATATAAGGAGAGATTTTCCGGTAGACATGCATAGCATTCAGTGCACTTAGCAAACACTCAGGAGACCTCGTAACCCCAGACAGTTTTCATCTCTTCTGGGGATAAAACATTCAACTTGAACAAGACATGTCACCCGGAAAAAAAAGCAGTTTGTTTCTCTTTCCACTAAATGCTGCTGAAGTGGCTGTGGAATAGATTTGCTGTTGTGGATGTGATTTGTGATGCACCGAATCAGGCTTCTACATGTTATTCTTTTTTCCTTGTGCACAAAAGTTAAAAGCTTTATTTATTAATTCATGTTTTCACATTATGTGTCCCTGTAGTATATGTTAATATGGCACAAAAGAATCACATTTTCGCCCTTTAAGTTGAATCAAAATATTAAAAGTGCTGCAAGTTTAGTTGAAATTAGTCTGATGACACTCTTAATTCATGCAATGGATGAATGACAAAAATATCCCTCCAAATGAAAATCTGAAATACTGGTAAAAATCAACTTCACCAATGTGTAATGGGCTTCTGTGTAATGCTTTCTAATCATATTAAATGATACCAGAAATAGAAAAAAAGAAAGGCTTTTGTCCATAAATATCTCACTAAAAATGCTGGTTAATGTACAATGTGGGCTTTTAGTGGAGGATGAGGTTTAAAACGATTTTGTTTCCATCATGCATTACAAACAGACACCTTCTGTGTAATTAATGGCGGAAGGTATGTAGCAAATTGTTCCTCAGTGCAGGCACAAACACACATAAACACCTTTTTTAGGCTTTGTGCTGATGTTATTATTAGATTATTACACCTTCTTGATAATTGATGTGCCATAACTGCTGACAGGGGAAGTGCTTTTACTTGTGTGGTTAATGTTGTGGCACTTATGACTTTTAATGGCACACTGAGTAGTGTAGTGTTGTTTTCCTACCCTGTTGCTTCAGGAATGTGTGTACTTTCAGCTCTGGCAGTAATAGTTAAAGTTCAGCATTTTCAAGGAAATTTGCCTGATTTAGTTTCTTGCTGAGAGTTAGATGAGAAAATCAATACCACTTTTATGTATGTACAGTCAATATGATGCAGATTTTGTTTCCTTAGAACAGAGCTAAACTAGCTGTTCCCACCTGTTTCCAGTTTTTGTGTAGTTTTGTAGCTTCATATTTAGTGAGAGTGGTATCGATATTTTCATTTGAAAAGAAAGCAAATGTCTTGTGGCTTTAAAATATAATTCACTCAATATTAATCTAGTGTGGATGAATCATTCAGAGGACAAATTCAAGCCAGAAGCAAAAAGAGTCTGTCAGTCAACATTACCAGCAGAAAACCATATAGGGTATTTCAATGGAAAGACATGGAGGTTTCTTATGTAGATAACACAATGACATATGAGAGCAGAACTAAACTCATCTTTCTTTTTTGCACATCCCCTTTTCTCACATCTTGCTTATTCTCCTTTTGTCCTAAAGAAGGACATTTTTGTCCCATGGGGCATAACAATATTGACGTCAAGAGATGAGTTATTGATTGAGAGGAGAGGACAGCAAAGACAGTTGACATGCAGCAGACTACTTCAGGTACCAAACAGCAGAAGCATTCATACATGTATGCGGCATGTGCGAAGGAATATTCATTTCATTGTGGGGTGATACACATCTATTGAGTTTTGAACATATGTCAACCAGACATAGACATTTACTGAGGACTGAGGAAGATGTGTGTGCTCATCTCCCCTCTCCATGCAACAAGAGCTGTGCTGCTCACTACACATCTTTACATGTTGGGGAAATTGATGCAACACCGCTTTGTTCTATCGCCTTGCGATATATATGAAGCGATAATGAGAGTGCGTTCCGTCCTGATTGAATGGGATGATGACATCGATATGAAATAGCTCCGTCCTTCCCATGGCTTCTATGTGTATTCCACATAGATACATCTTCTTGTCTAGTGGGTCATTTGACCTGCATTAGTTGGGGCTGATTGAAACACTGAAAAATAAGCGTGCAGCAGTTCTGCAGAGCTGGTCAATGTCACAGAGAGGAAAAAAGAGTCAAATGGCAGAGCGGAGACAGTTCTCATGTATCATTTCGTGGAACATATCAATAACCATAGCAACATACACAGCAAATAGATCCCTACTGGCAATTATGCAAATGTGGATGTGACATGTGAGTCTGTGCCCAGCATGATGCGACGAGAGGGGAATTCACCAACATTTGGCTGCTCTGCTGCTGCTACCATTAGCTTCCACCCCCTCTCTCCCCTGTCTCTCCCTTCTCTACCCCCCCATCACCACGTTTCCATCTCCTCCTCCTCCTCCTCCTCCCTCCCTCCCTGCTAGCCTGCCTGCGTCCATCTCTTTCCTGTTCTCGCTGCGGTGTTGCTATAGCAACGAAGAAATGTGGGAATACCTCCGTCCTTCAGAGAGAGGGGAGGGAGAAAGAGAGAGAGAGAGAGAGAGAGAGATAGAGGAAGAGGATGAGAGACAGACAGAGAGGGGAAGGGGTAGACAGAAGAAGAGACAAGAGAGGAGAGAAGAGAAGGGAAGGAAGTGTGGAAAGACTGTTAATGAAAAGACTGAGATTCACTCCCTGAATGGACACCATGGCCTGTCACTTAGCCACCTGACTCCGGGTGTTTGTCCCCCATCCACGGCCAAAAAAGCTATCCTACCCATTGATATTCAGTCTCTGTGAAGAAGACAGCACTGTTATCTCGCTGGAGGGGTGGGTGCCAGTGGGGGTGGGGTTGGGTTCGACTAAGATGGCACAGTGTCACACAGCCATGGCGTAGCTTCACGCTGGGCCCTACGCACGCCATTTGTTTGACGATCCATGTGTTCTGGATGTCTCCATTTGTAGTGAGGCTGCAGTTTCCATGACAACGTCCGGACTAAAATAGCACCACGCTTTTCTCTCTCTCTCTCTCTCTCTCTCTCTCTCTCTCTCTCTCTCTCTCTCTCTCTTTCTCTCTCTCTCTCTCTCTCTCTCTCTCTCTCTCTCTCTCTCTCTCTCTCTCTCTCTCTCTCTCTCTCTCTCTCTCTCTCTTTCTCTTTCTCTCTTTCTGTCTCTTTTTCTCTCTCCTCCACTCACAATACACTCATAACTGTTCATTCGGGCCTCTTTCTATCAGGCTGAGATGTCCCATACAGCTCATCGCCATTCATCATATGGATTGAAGCACATGTAACCCCCCTCTACTCTCCCACCCACCCGTCACAATTTCTCTTCACACACACACACACACACACACACACACACACACACACACACACACACACACACACACACACACACACACACACACACACACACACACACACACACACACGCAGGCACGCACATCACATCTCCTCCCACCTCTTATCTCCCATTTTCAGTCTCTCAGTCGCTCTGCAACAGATTCTGTCAACATGCATCAACCTCTGCGTTGTCATGACGACGGTCTTGAAAATCACTGCAATTATTTCAACAAAGACAAAAACACTACAGCCACTTGGGCAAGAGGAAGGAAAAAAAACATGGTGTGTGTGTGTTTATGTTTATGTTTTCAGTTTATTTGAGTGACAGAGAGAGAGAGATGCAGTATTGTGAATCGGTGCATGCGTGTTTACTGACCCTTCAATGAACTGGTGTGTATCAATTTTGGCATTTTCCAAAGCAAATGTGCATGTGTTAGTGTGTGCGTGTATTCATATATGTATGACGTATGTGTGTGTGTGTGTGTGTGTCTCTCTTAGTCTCATATGGTGAAACTCCTGTCTTTTCCTTTAGTCGGACCCTTGAGTATGTATATGTTGGGCTGTAAATCAGCGCAGGTGGACTCACTGACCCATTTGTACAGGGGTATGGTTTTTCAAAACCAACCTGTACCAGCTACCACACGTGTGCATGTGTGTCTGTGATTACTGAACACTGATGTGAGATAGAGAGAGTCAAACAGATGGGCAGAGACAAATCTGCTCAGTGGCAGTCTCAGAGTCTATTTTATGCTACTTTATACTTTTACTCCACTATTACTGAACACTATATGTTTAGTTGTATTTTAAATTAGTTCCATCTTGACCATGACAATGTTGCATGTTTTAATGCAGAAGTAATGAAAAAAATGTAATTATTATTATTACATTAAAGCATTCCAAAAGCAGATGGTTTTCATCACATTTACTTTTGACTGATGATATTCTATATTGTAAGGGTTAGGGTTAGGGTTAACCCTAACCCTAACCCTAACCCTTATCTTATGAAAAGATCATAACAATGAGGAAACTGGTAAGCCTTTCAAAAAAGGCTTACCAGTTTCCTAAAAAAGCTGAGCACTGCAGTTTTTATGAAACATTACTCAAACAGGAGTAAACAGATTATTTAGGGCTATTTTCAGCCACAGATTTAGAACGGGAGTGAATATTTATGGCACCAGGACCTGTATATGGGATTGACTCAAAATAAATTTAAGTGCCTGTGTTCATCATAATAAAAGAAGATGCAAAATGCAAGTGCAAAATGTGTGGCTTATTTGTATGTTTTTGGACAACACTGGGGATCAGTGGTAATGACAATAAGAAACATGTAAAGTATCACCAGACTTATCTTATAATTAAATTCAATTTGCAGTATTTCGTTCATTAAATCACGGCCTATGTAGTCTTAATTTAATCTTGAGCACAGTTATGTTACACTGACAGGCCTCGTCTGTGAACACTGTATATTACTTAGTACAACAGATCATATCTTGCACTTATCAAATATGATGTCAGTGCTATATAGCTCTAAATCTTCACACTCACTAATCCCATTGTATCCCATAAAGCTCCTTTGATACTAACAGATACTTACATGTGTGCAGAGTCAGGGAAAACACTCCAGGCCCTGTAATCTTGGGGCCAAACCCACGGCGGATGACAGCATGTTATAATGAGTGTTTGTGGCCCTGGGCCAGTGTGCATGTGGGTATTTGTGTGTTTATTTACGTAGGAGTACAATCTGAGAAGCCAGGTGGGTGTGTCTACACTTAAACCATTTTCTTTGTCATTGTTCCTCTGAAGCTATGAGTGTCCTTAACATATGGCAGCGGCTTTACAGTGGACTTATCAACACTGAGGGGCCAAATGTGTCCTCAAGATCAAAGGTCAGGTAGCGGGGCTATAAAAGCGCTGCCTCCTTTACTGGAACATGCAGTTGATGAAAGTCTGAGTATAACTGAAGATTTGGGATGCGCAGCTTCTGTCTGTAACTCATTTCACTGAAAGAGGAATATGTATGAACAGGGACTGAGGTAAGTGCATATATTAATTTATGTGATCTGTGATGTCTTTTAATCTTTTTTGATGCAACATTTAGATGTGCCTGTGATCTAATGTATATGATATTTCATTCAGTTATTCTTTGTGAATAATTAAATCAAGATGACATCAATCCAGGACAGAGTGCTACAGTATTTTGCAAATGATGACACAACATGCACATTTAATATGTTGTATAATTGGTCTGAAAGACACATTTGCACAATCTTTGTTCCACTATAATTTAGAATTATTCATAAAATTCACTTCCTTCTGGCATTTAACAATTCACATTATTTGCCATTTTTTTAACTTCACGTCAGCAGGGGAACTCTGTAAAGGAGGAAGAGATTGACAAGTCAGGAAGATGTTGACGTTTCAGGAAAGTTTGGGCTGTGTGTTTCTTCTCTGTTGCATCTGCTTGACTGAGTGTCGGGAGCTGAAGTTTGTCGTAGCTGTAAGTATATCCTTTTCCCCACAATTTTCTTTAAAATGTCTACATAAAAAAAAGGATAGCAGTTCTGTGTTTATGTTGTTATTGTTCTATCTATCTATCTATCTATCTATCTATCTATCTATCTATCTATCTATCTATCTATCTATCTATCTATCTATCTATCTATCTATCTATCTATCTATCTATCTATCTATCTATCTATCTATCTATCTATCTATCTATCTATCTATCTATCTATCTATCTATCTATCTATCTGTATGAGGTATATATATATGTGTGTGTGTCTGAGTGTGTGTGTGTGTGTGTGTGTGTGTGTGTGTGTGTGTATTATTATTATTTATTTATTGTATTTAAAAAAAAAATTGTTCTCACTTTTATGTGGTCATATTATTTTCTGTAATATTGTGAACATTTTTTAGGGGGAGGCTTTAAATAAGCCCATTCAGGTTTTCTGTCTCCCCCTGCATTGTCTATTGTCATTTTTTGTCTAAAAACTAAACTAAACTACTACTACTACTACTACTACCACAACAACAACAAAAACAACAACAACAACAACAACTACTACTACTACTACTACTACTACTACTACTAGAGCATAATATTACATGTATTTCACGTGTTTCATATAAGCTGTCTTATAAAAGATACATCCACGCGAGATGTTTGTATAATATTACTGACAGCATTTATTTGTTGAATGCTAGATTTTTAATATCTGGAAGCCAATTCAGATAACATGAAAGTGATATTACTGTATGTTACTGCTGATTTACACTGTATTTTTCTGCTCAGTGAGTCTTATTATATTTACACACTGTATGTGGCAACGGATTACTTTGAGCCTAAACTCCAACAGTGTCAAGCATATCTCTCCCAGACACTGCAGTGTCGTTCATAAACCTCTTTGCATATCTTTCTCTTACACTGTAGTTCAATATAGAATGAACAACTGTTTATGAAATATTTATATTGGTTGTCCTTTTTAAAGCACCTAATCTAGTGTGTAATACTAGTGTGTTTGTCAGAGACTACAATTTTATATGTAGCCTGACAGTAACCATTTATTAAGAACTTAGTTAAGTTTATTACTTGTCACCAAGTGGAATTTTATTCATTGCAGTCTTATCAACATGTTTGTTTTTTGTGTGTAGCAAAATTAAATTAAATTAAATGGAATAAAATAAAATACAGTTTTATTACATTTTATGAAATGTTACTTATTTTTTTATTTTAGTTGACTTGAGTTCAGTTTCTATAATTTCAGATCAGTGTTTAATCTTAGTTAAAGGCAGTCCTAGGAAGGTGTTTTGCATCAATTAACTATCACCTTTGAAAGCAAGCCATGACCTTGTTGACTTGACTGTGTGGTCTGTTTTTATTTGAGGTTTTACACCCTGATGAGTTTAAATCACTGTGGTGCTAACAGGAAAACAGTGAATCAGAGATGTCCTTAAACCAGCCTAATCGACCTGAGTATTATGTCACAACTCCAAAAAGTGAGTCCTCAAGTTAATAATAACAGCGCACCTCCACAGCATCTTTGTCTTGATGACATCACCAAAATGACTCCTCTGTGTCTCAAATCCAGAATGACCTGTCCAAGATCACAAGTTTCTATTTCTGACTTCTGTCTCAGGGTGGATTACTTGCCCCTAAGTACACACTGTAATGACTGGTACAGAACCCTGGCGTCTCAATCCTTGTGACATAATCTGTTATGACTTTTAAGGTGTTTCGACATGGTGATCGATCGCCTATTGAGTCGTATCCCAGGGATCCTCATGGGGAGGGAGTGTGGGCTAACGGCTTCGGACAGTTGACTGAGGTATTGTTATTCTGTGTCTGCATGTGGAAAGCAAACATGATAGAAATATATGTCAATTATCATTATAAATGTCTATAAAATCCATATATCCATTCATTTTTCTACTGTAAACCCCTATCCCTTATATATATATATGTGTATTTCATCACAGGCCTGTGTGTGCAGTAGCTTCAGATGTGGTGTCATACATTACAGTATAGTTAAATTTGAGTCTTGAGATGGAAGAAACATTTTATTTTATAAAGTTTTAATTAAATTCCTTCCCTCTATGACATTGTTCTGCTCTCAGGCAATTAGCCAGTTTACAATGAATAAATTCGAAGGCCTTGGAGAAGGAGTGAAATGTATTATGTTATGTAAATAAATTCAACCTGACCTTAAATCTGCTAAATCTTCAACAAAAGGTCAGATTCTACAACAATTAACAGCAGTTTTTCCTTTCAGCTGGGCATTAAACAACAGTTTGAGCTGGGTAGGTTTCTGAGGAGGCGGTATGGAAACTTTCTCGATCCAGACTACAACAACAAAGAAGTAGGTGTATTTGTGTGTGTGTGTGTGTGTGTGTGTGTGTGTGTGTGTGTGTGTGTGTGTGTGTGTGTGTGTGTGTGTGTGTGTTACATTTTGCTTTCTTTCATGCTTGTGTTTCCTGCTGTCATGTGTTCCTTCACTCTAACATGGGAAAATAGGATCATGTTTTGCAAGCCACTGTCTGTTATGGTTGTAACTACATAGACTAAGTTAATGAGCATGACTCATGTTGGTGATATGACTTGTAATACGCTGTAACATGCAGGGAAATATTGCCCCTGGGCTCCATGTACAGTACAGTTGGCAGCACGCACGACGGTTCAGGGTGCCCCCGGGCTGCATGCTCAGCATACTGTCATTACGGAGATATGATTTCCGTTTTCTTTTCCTGACCCTATTTTTTTTTACACTAAGTGGCTTCCTTTTTTTCTCCTGCTTTCACTTACCCCACCCTCACCCTCTCTCCATCCTTGCATTCAGTCTTCTTGCCCCTCCCTTAGATAAAATGCAATTACCACAAAAATAACAACTCTTCTCAGTATCATTTACGCTTCATCGCCCAAGTCATAGTCAACTTGTACCATACCTTTTCCTGCTTTGCCATGTCTGTTTTAATTTGACAAAAAGTGGAGGAGGGGGGGGATTATCAGCATCACAGGAACATCCAACCTTATCAGTGTGATTTACTGTGTTTAAAAACTTGACACAGGTTGACAGAGAGATATAGACCAGCAAAGTCTGATGTCAGAAAAGATCACAGCAAGACAGATCTTTTTCCCCTTTCCTCGCTCATCCATTTGGATTTCTTGTGACTCTCCTCCTCTTTTAAGGGAATACCTCAGTTGACTTGGAATAAATACAGCTCACTCATGATACACTGCTGCTTTGCTTGGTGCATTTATTTTGCATTACATAAAAATAGAAAGTGAAGTATATGCATTTCCACATCGCAAGTGCAAATGCATTCCTTTTGAGTTTCCAAGTGCATTTCCACTTTCTATAAAAAGCAAGCTAAGTATGACTGTCCTATTTGGGAGAACACAGTAGACTGTGGTATGTGTAAGAAGTATAGTGCACGCATTTTATTATCATGTTTCCCCCCATGTGTCCAACAGTTATACGTGCGTAGCACTGACTACGACCGCACTCTCATGAGTGCCCAGGCCTGCCTCGCTGGGATGTTCTCCCCAACCAGACGCCCGCCTCCAATCATGCCCCAGTTACTGTGGCGGCCCATTCCAGTGCACACCATCCCCAGGGCCCAGGACAAGGTGGGTTGCTGAGCCACATACATATTTCCTTTCACACAGCAGTCATTCACAGCTCAGTAGAAACTTGCTCAAGAGTCATTTGAGTCTCTCTCTGTAGTTCCATGTTGCTGTCTGTGTTCACCTAAAGCTGTGAACCTGGCGCACTGAAACACCCAACTGTTTTAAAGCATGCAATGAATGTATAATTGTGCCCAGAAGACTTGCAGCACCTGCAGTAATGTGCATTATTTCCACTGATGTTGTGCTGTTGTTTTCGATTTCTCAAGCTGTTGAAGTCTCCAGGCAAAGATTGTCCGAGGTTCAGAGCGCTGATGACGGAGACTTTTGAGAGTGAGACCTACCAGAGGTTCCTCAGGGCTCACCAGGTGATGCAAACAAAGACAGTCCTCACTGCACTGTAACTCATCCTCAACATCTGTTCAATGACGTGAACGTTCTACTCACAGCATCACTTTACCATGAGTCATGTGCCTGTCTGTTGTTTTATATCATCACAGTCAGATTTGCTGTGAATACTTCTCCTGGCCTCTACTGCTTCTTCTCTACTTACTGTACCCATGCCTTGATTTGTAAATGAACTGACACTGTGAAATGCACATTTCTGTAAAACAGTGAAATATACAGTTCACAGTTGTTGGTGCCAACGTTATCAGCACCTCCAGTGGATGTGTTAGGTATGCTGTAGACATCATGTCCTCTCAGTAATTTTCTCAGGCACGGTGACTCCAGTGCCTACAAAAAGCTGCGCAGTGCAATTTCTCTCACATTCTCAGAGATGCTAATTAACGGTTTGGATTTAATTAGATTAAGAATTACAATAAAAAAGGTTTTAATTAAACTGAGTCCCATGCGCTGCCTATTAAGGTGGTGTCTGAGATCAGGAACAGGGGCCTCCTGCATTGGATTTTAACACCCTCTGCTGGAGGCAAGTTACATACAACAATCAAAATGGTGCCATTTTTCACTTTGTTGTCTGACCAAAGTTTAAACAAACAACAATCACTACATCAGTGATCAATATCAATGCATAAAAAATCAACCAGCTACTGCTACTGTGTGCACTTTTAAAATATAATTACTAACAGCAAGAGCCATTATATGAGCACCTGTAAATACAACTATAGCAAAGTTTTATGTTACCATATGCAAAATGACAATAACAATGAAATTAATGAAAGAATTTAAAAGAGTTGAATGTAATTTTCTTCTTTAATTTCTTTTTGCAGCACTTTGTAGAGGAGCTTTCTAACCACACCGGTTACCCTATCTCCAAACTGGTCGGCAAAAAAATATGGAGGGTCTATGACACGCTTACCTGCCAGGTATACTCAGTGGTTCACAGCAAGAGCACATACACACAGTGGAATCATGCACATAAACACTATGAAGCTTGTATACTACATGTGTTATGCAGTTTAAAAATGTGCCCATCACTTATACAAACACCAGCTGCAAACAGAGAAAGAAGATCTGCTTTCTTCCAACACATCTGCAGAGACTGGGAGGGGGCCTGGAGCATAGGGAAATCATTTTTATACATACAGTAAGACATGAATAGGACAACATATTGAAATGATAATTAAAGCATTATGAGATGGGTGGATTCTAGGCCAGGTTGAATGCGCTCATTCACACTTGCAAAATGAGCATCTGTTATCTTCAGACCAGCGCTAAAAATAGCCGGGATAATAGAAACGATGAAATACAGCCATTTAAACCCCCCTTTGTTGTGATCCATGTGTTGTGTAATCTGAGTATTAGTGTGATGCGAGGTAATGAATATTATTTTCTCACGCAGAGGATCCATAACTTGACTCTCCCACGCTGGGCCACCCAAGATGTTCTGGACACCCTAAAGAGAATAGCATCCTTTGAGGTCATGTACAGCATCCTCAGTCACAAGCGGAAAGAGAAGGCAAGGCTCTCGGGAGGTGAGGATTCACATTAGAGCAAATTAATTTAAAGCACTGTTCTGATAATTAAATGTTATTAGGATACACATGCTCTGTGTATCTTCTGTTGTGACTGCTGGCGGAGGCTTTGTTTATGCATCTGCCAGTGTAAAGCCAGAGTCAGGGTCAAGTTTCCCAAAAGCATGTAAGCACATACGAGCTAATGGGAAAAAAATGATTACAGAGCGAAGACAAGATGCTTAATAAGGTCAAAGAGATTGCTTTGGTGTCTGGGAAAAATTTAATTTGAACTGTTGACACTGTTAATTTTCCAGGCGTCCTGCTGAATGCCATCCTAAGGAATTTCTCCAAGGCTGTAGAGCAAGGGAGCACGCTCAAATTCATTATGTATTCAGCTGTAAGTTTAATATTTGGGCACATGCAAAACCTCACAACAAATTGTAATCTATTTCACATTCTGTATCCCCTCACCTCCTTATTACTGTGATGTTTGTGTCTCATGCCAGCATGACTCCACACTCATCACCCTCCAGGCTGCTCTGGATGTGTACAACGGCCTTCTCCCTCCTTACGCTGCCTGTCAGCTCTTTGAGTTCTACCAGGAGTATGATGGGTAATGACTTTTCCCAGCCTTATTCAATGCCCTTTCCTCTTTTCATATCAAATCAACACTATATAGGTCAGATGGCTCAAATACACCAGATTTTGAATGATTGCATTTCACTGTTTAGCAGCACCAAACCATTCTGTTTTTCTTTTCAATTAGATGGAAATATGGAAGCAATCCAGCGTTGCAATGGCCAAATTAGCACATGATGAAAAGCCATTTACATAACACTTGCTGCAAATGTGTGTCATCTCATTGTGTTCATCCTAATAATTCCACAGATCCTATTCTGTGGAGCTGTATTACCGCAATGACTCCTGGCGCGACCCCTACCCAAACCCAGTGCCAGGATGCAATGGGTTGAGCCCCTGCCCTTTGTCCATGTTCACTGAGCTGGTGCAGGATGTGGTGGCAGAGGACTGGGGAGCAGAGTGCGGGTTTAGGATAAGTTCTTACAGTACAGGTGAAGAAAAAGTAGATATTTTTATATCGTCATGCTAGCACTGCCTTCTATTTGCTTCTATTTCAACACTATTGGCATCGCTAGGGTTTTGAAACAATATGTTTATTCCTGTATTCACTTTGGGGACTGAGGAAAGGTTTTTCAGCACAGGCTGTGTGATTTAAAAATATCAGGAAATATTCCACAGTCACATGTACTGAAACAGGATTGTTGTCCCCCACAGGTGTCATAATAGGTCTTGCAGTGGCCGTGGGTGTCCTTGCAGTGGCGCTGTTGTTCAGCATAGGAATGACAATCCACAGGAGACAAGCGCACTACTCCAGAGAGGTGTAGTGTAGATGACTGTCACACATGTGCCAAAAATAAAGGAAGGTGCTTTTCCACTGTTGAAACAAATAATAATGTGCCATGTATTTAGTATTTTATATCCTGATTGTGTGTGTGTGTGTGTGTGTGTGTGTGTGTGTGTGTGTGTGTGGCTTTTTCCTTCTTCTAAATGTTCTAGTTTGTGTGACTTAAAGAAGATGTAGAAAGTGATGATTTGTGAAAAAGTACTTTAACAGAGAAATAATATGAATTCCAAATAACCAATCAGATATCATAGGCATCATTCAATTTTATTTGATTCACTTATGCAGTGTAAGGTCTACATGCTGATGTTCACTGTTCATTCAGTGTTTGGTTCATATCATTTCACATTCTTTGCTGTTCGGTTGCTCATTTCTTATCTTCCTTGTCTGGGTCTTTGGGAACTGTGAGAGAACAGGACACATAAGGAGTGTTAGTTTTTATTGAAATTAGCCCAAAATGTACTATTATGCAAGTATAGGATTGTATCGTATACACATTTAAACTATTCAAATTCTGTGTTGTTGTCATAGGGTGCACAATCAGCTTTTAGTGTAACTAGCTACCGACTGATCTTCGGTATTCAGCGTAACAAAGGAGAGACACGATAAGTTGTTCTCATTTCCTCCACCTTGCTACCCCACTTCTTTCCCTCCTCCCTATTTCCCCTCCTCTCCTCCATTCTTACTTCGGACGTCCAGCCTGCATTCCACTTCGTCCTGGCCCAGGTCGTTGATAGCCCTGCAGGAGTATTTGCCTCCATCAAAGGTGCTTGGCTTGCGAATGTTGAGGGTCAGCACTCCCTGGTTGTTTTGCATTAAGAACTTGGGATCCTCACCAAGGATCATCTTGTTCTTCATCCAGATGATCTTAGGCTAAGATGCAAGAAAGTTAGATGAATAAGATAAGATATTCCTTTATTAGTCCCACAGTGGGGAACATTTCAATTGAATAAAACATCCACAGTGGGAAGAAAAAACTTTCTAACTTTACTAAGTAATTTTTCTTTTAAAAATCTTTTTATGCTACTTTTTTGTCTTTATCTTGTAGCTTTAAACATAACATTTGATATAAAAATGAACTTCAGACTTTACTTTGCTCATGGCAAGTGGCACACAGCCTTCCCCTGTTAATCATACTCCACAGGCTATTTATTTTACCTTGGGGAAGCCTCTGACGGCACAGCTGATGGCAGTGCTGTAACCGGCCACCACAGATCTATCAACCAGGGGCCGTGTAAACTTGGGCATACAGGTCATGTCTTTCTCCTTGAAGGGGGTTGGTTTGAACTCCAGGCCTATATAGAGAAGGGTGAGAGGGCACGCAAACTTATTTAGTCAACCTCATAAATCAGTGCAGAGATTTGCAATATACTTAACAAACACACAGAAAGAAACCGCCTGCGATACGTACAGACACACATGCATATACTGTCTCACCTGTCTTTTCAATGGCAGCCGTGTTCTTGCTGGGGCAATTGTCATCGCTCAGGCCGCAAAGGTTTTCACTGTAGACGCGGAACATGTACTCATTGCCCATGATTAGATCTGAACATGTACAGTGAGTCCGCCTGTTGTGCTCATAAACGGTGAACCATTCCTGGAGAAAAATTATATTCTATTATATTCCTCATGTATTTTATTTCAGTTTAACATAAATGAGTTTAAGGATTTTTAAAGTCTGTCCTGAAACAATAAGCAGGTGCCTAAATCATATATTGACACGTTTTTCTTGCTGTCATCATTCCTCCTGTTTGTACTGGCCAAGAGATCGCTTTCCTGCACTTTCAGTATTTGTGATGGGGGATAAAATCCACACCCGCTTAAAATGTACATATGTTTATATACTTTATTTGAAACTAATATGAGGCTTCAGCCACACAAATTACTCAAATCAAAGTTCCCTTTTTAGTGCCTGTTTCAATATTCATATGGGCACCTGACTGGTGTTTTAAGACAAACTTGAAAAATTGTGAATAACAAAAAGCAAACAAAATAAACCAAGAGTCATATCAAGCAGTGGTGATGGCTCGTAATCTCAGCTTTGTTGTTGAACTAGACATTTCAGCAGGTTTGTAGTGCTTGAGGTTTGACATCCTCCCCCTCCTTCCCTCTCTCTGACCTTGGTCTTCAAGTCTGCCTTCTGGATGGTGTATCCAATAATCTCACAGTTGCCATCATCCTTGGGGACCTCCCACTCCAGTGCTGCATTGAAGCCCCAGATGTCTGTCACCTTCACGTTCCTAGGAGGCCCTGGCCTTTCTGATTGGATTAAACATGTCATATGTTCAGTACATGTCAGTTGTTATTCTGTAATGATATTCAATTATTTTTCTTTTTAATGAATTGTTTTCGCATGGACACTGAAAGATAAAGTAAAACATATTACATTTGTTGGACATTTTATTGTAAATAACACATATCATAAATCCTGATCACCTTACCAACAATCCTGATATCAATGGCAGCTCTGTCCTCCATGTTCTCAATCTGTACAACCAGCTCATATTTTCCTGAGTGCGTTCTCTCTGCAGAGCGGATAAAGAAGATACTGTCCACGTTGCTGTTACGGACATTGACCATCTTGGGGTCAATGGGTTCACCATCCTTGTACCAGGTTGCAACGGGGCGTGGTTTACCCTATGAGATACATAATGATCTATTGTTAAGGATACCAGAGATTTCTTTTGCTCATCCACCCTTCCAAAATGATTAATGGTACAAAATAAGAAAAACAAAAGATGATCTGTTCTGTTTTTAATTACTAAGCATTTTATATCAGTTTCAGTTTTTAAATCATTAGGAGTCTAATTTAAATGTTTTGCAAATTAACAACTATGTATAACCAAAATATAATGAATCAGCACTTTGGCACAATGAAACACCAACTTAACACTTCTTTCATTTTTTTCTTCTGACTTGTACCAAATTGTACCACACAAATGACCAACAAATAACCATTAAATATTAAAATATTAAATAACTTTCACCTAACTTTCAAAACCATTCAAAATAAATGTATGTCTTACATATTAGTGCCACCTGACACCTGCCCCCACAGTTTCCCATTGATGTTTAAATATCTTAGTATGAGTTAGCTCAACATAGAACTAAACTACACAATTTCATCATCCAAAACATTATCTGAGGTGTGTTTCTAACCTGGAAGGGTATGGTCAGGTTGATCTTTTCTCCTACTTTCTTGGTGTACTTTGTTCTCAGGTCACGAGGAAGGCGGATCTTGGGATATTCTAAAGAAGTTAAAGACATTTCAGTTAAATATGAAGTATGCAATTTAAAGACACTCTATACTGTACACTGATAATATGAAGGAACAGTATCAGTGTACAAGTCACATTACACTGAAAAGAAAAAGTCAGCACAACAAGTCCTTTCTCATCAACTCTGTGTTAAGGCTATTGCTAAATAAAATAACCCATAAAACATGATTACATGTACTCTTTTTTATTGAATCTTTTTTCAACTGACTTACCCACGATCTCACGGATGGTGACGGGCTGTGCCATTGTTGCAGGAGGGCTACGTCCAGCGATGTTTATGGCCACCACCCTGAAGTGTATCTTCTCTCCCACGGGAAGGCCACGCACCACATACCCCTGCCTCTCACAAGGGTCCTTGTTTGCTACCACCCACTCAGTGTCTAAAATAAAAAGCATTTATGTGATTTATAATGAATAGTTGAATGAAAACTGAATAATTTGTAACCCATGCTGCTATACAGTCCCTGTTTAGCATATTCATTCTGGTTTCGTGTCAATTTTTTGTATGTTATACACTTCATAATATTAGAGAATGTTATTGCAGTGTCCACAAATGTTTATAATATATTTTTTGTGTCACCTCCATCCTTGCAGTATTCAATAATGTAGCCATCCAGGCCCCCGGCTCCTATCTTCTCTGGGGCGAGCCACTTCAGGCTGCATGTGCTGTCTGTCACATCGCTTACAGTCAGACGTGTCGGCTCGCTAGTTGGGGCTGAAGTTGACAGAAAGAAACACTCAAGAGATTGACCGGGTTGACAAATGTGATGCATAAAGGGAGGAGCAGGGAGGAGCTAAGAAAGATGTTACTGAAGAGAAGAACAAGGATGGCAGTGATACGTACCAATAGGCATGAAGGGTTTGGAGTTGAGACTTGGCTGAGACAGGCCAATACTGTTGACAGCAAACACCCTCATCTCATACAGAACACCTTCAATCATCCTCTTAGCCTCATATGTAGTTGATTCATATACATCAAAGTTAAGCTTTGTCCACCTGGAAGAGCCTTTCTTCTTTCTCTCCATGAGATAACCTGATTGATTAATAACAAAGTGAGCATAAACATGCATGAATAATACTTGAAGACATGATACACAGAAAATCATTATTGAATATGTTCAGCCCAATGAGCATGAAAGATTAGGGATACAATTAATTCTTTACCTTTCACTACTGCACCACCATCAAATTTAGGAGGCTGCCAGGTGATAGTAGCACAGTCCTCTCCCACTCCTGTGCATTTGACAGACTCAGGAGGGTCGGGCACATCTGAAATAAGATTACAGTTTTAGCATACATCAGCAGTTTAAAAAGCAGTACAATACATACTTAAATTCTAATACTAAAACTAAAAAAAATACTAAATCTCAAGTGCTGTAAACTGGATCACAGCACATTAGTTACCTTGCTAACAGCTGCCCTGCTGACATTTAATCCTCACTCACCCACAATCTTCACAAAAAGTATAGCCTTATCCTCTCCAGCAGGGTTGGTCACAACGATGTTGTATTTGCCCTCATCCTCCCTCTCTGCTCCCTCTATGATGAAGCAACTCAAGTCCTTCTTGGTCTCCACTCTTACACGCCCTTCAGTCTCTGTGATCTCCTAACAAACAGGAAAGTGTTGCGTGTCAATCATGGATGTATAAGAATAATTCTAAACACCATGAAGGGTCACTTTAAACAAGTAATATCAATTGTCACCATTTGTGTAGCATTAGACATAGCACTAACACTGCCAGGATATCCTCTGTACAGTAAATGCACATACTTTAGTTGTTTTTTGTACCCAGGGGTTTGTGCAAATACTCTGATGGGGAGAGGTGAAAATGACAAAGGGACACTTCTAGCATGTTTAAGGTTAGAGACAAGATTCATGTTCACACATTAATGCAATCGCAGGAACACTATGATAAATCAAAAGGGCATTTGTGAGCCATCTGAGTTGATCAGAGGGAGATTTTGGCAGTACTTGTGCTCACCAGTGATCACTTGGGTCACTAAAACACCATACTAAAGCGACATTTGGGCTAAATAAGAAGCATGTAGCTGTCCAACGAGGGCACAGCCATTTCACACTTCCAAAACAGGGTGCTTTGGCACTCTGACCAAAAGGGCAGTGTCCTTCCCACCACCTCTGTGTGCTTTACTGCCTGTAGGCACAAACAATCCCATCGGTTGGGCCAAATCCCAACAGAGCAGCAGTTTTTTTCAGATGAGGTGGCATTTAATTCAAGCACAGCGAAAGAGACAAAAGAGGTTGAGGAGTGAGCATAGTGCTTGTGATTAGTTCTGATTTCAGGTTAGCTTTCAAATCAACGTACACATAACTTTAAAATGTCCAGTCAGTGTGCACAAACATGACAAGTTCAGCAATTCAAACCATTTATTGCCTTGTAAAACCACATGTTTTTTTTACCATGTATGTAATGACCCTTTACTTATCACATCCTTACATGATCTCCTTTGGACCAAACAACTGTAGGTGCTGGCTCGCCTGTGATTTCCACATCCAGTCGGAGCTTGTTGCCTGCCACCACAATGATGGTGTTTTGGGAGACCATGCTTCCAGTGGCGTCCAGGTGGATCTTTGGAGGATCTTGTTAAGGTAGAATATTTAATATGAAGAGTGATTTTGGGAATGCATTTTGTTAGGATATGAACTATACACAAAATTTAAAAAACATTGTGAAAAGGTCATTTAAAGCTACCTACCTTGTCTGGGCACATAGTCGATCTTAATTTCTGTTTTGAAAGCCAAAAAAAAATGTTGACAGTATTATTCAGGCTGGTGATGATTAATGCATCCATGACAGCACCACTGTAATTATTCTGTCTTTCTCACCCAAGAAGTTGAGTTTGGCAGAAAGGGACAGAGCGTATCCATCAGGAACAAATGTGTAGTCGCCAGCATCGTCTGGCTTCACCTCATCAATAATCAGTCGATGAAACCTGAAAAAAAAAACAGAGAAGATCTGATGTAAGAAAAATAACAGTTTTCATTAAAAGAAATAAAAATATAGGGATGTATGATAGTGAATGTAGGGAATGTATAATATACTATAAAATGGTCTTCTACCTTCCAATGTGGGTCATTTTGATACGGTCGCTTGGCAAGACCTCCACTCCATCTTTGAACCACTTTCCTGTAACCTTGTCATCAGACACCTCGCACTTGAACAAGGCACTATCAGTTGCCTTGACCGTGAGATCAGCAATGTCCTGCAGCACCTCCAGTTCTTTTTCTGTAAAAGACATTGGAAACCACAAGAGAACAGTTCAGGCAGGAGAGAGACTCTGAGGAGCTATAGGTGAGAGGGAAGATAAAGTTCATGATTGTAACATCTTGTCTTGACTCAGTTGTATGTTTATAAAGCACTCTTGGGCCACCAGTTAAATTCAGCTGCATTATTTGTACTCAGAGACAAAGATTTACACAAACTCTACAATCACTGTAATTAAAACTGTTGTGAATGAGAATTTAAAATTTTTTAGTAGCACCTTCCACTTCCAGTTCTCCTTTGGTGTGCCCCCCGTTTGTCCACGCATGGTACATTCCAATATCAGCCTCCGTGGCCTCCTGGATGATCAGTGTGTGCTTCTTTCCATCCTTCTTGAAGCGATACTTTGTGGAGTCTTTGTCTCTGTGAAGCTCTATGTCTTCAAAGAACCTGTAAATAAATATGAAATAAGCACATCACTCTTTGAGATGTGTCACCTTTTAATGTTTAATACACAATAGTAACAGTGAACCTACAGTACTGTGAGTATGATGTAAGTCCTAATGCAATAGAGTAATATTTCCAACATTCAGTTATTGCTAAAAAAATTCAAATAAAGTATTGCTGTGGGAAAAATAATGGGTTTGCATCTCTCAATTGGAAAATATTCAATATGAAATAATAAATATGCTATGAATGATACTATTCATTAAATGCAATACTATGTGTTATTGAAATGTATCAACACACAGTACATCACCCTTATGAATTTTCATTCCTACTAACAGTGATTTATTTATTTGGCTTCTCAACCTTTACAGATGCTTGAAAAAACACGCTGAGAGATCTTGTTTACCCCAAAGGTAAAAACATTGAGAGCTCTTAGACATTACTTCAGGATGATAGAGCAGAAAGCAAAATTTGTAAACTCTGTATTTGCTGTAGAAATCAGTATTTGAGCCATGTCTGGAAATGAGATTGGTATGTTCCAGATCTTCTTGTGACAAATAAAGACACAACAAATAAAATAGAGTCCATGTATTTGAGCTTGAAAAGCCATTAGTACTTATATTTTGATATGTACCACTAGAGCGCACATCAGTCATGAACCTTGTAGCAGACTGGAAGGATTTAGAGATGAATTCATTATGATTTAGTGAAAAAAGTTCCACAATCCACAATCTTATATGTACAAAAACTGTGCATGTTTTACTACTGGTACTACTAAATTACTGCATCATATACTGACCACATGACATGGGCACCCTCCTCCGAGACCTCGATCTCAAACTCCACTCTCTCTCCAACAACCACATGATAGTCGTCCATCAGCTTGGTGATGGTCACAGGGGGCTCTGGATGAAGCAGAGAGAGATGTATGCTTGTGCCATAAGGACAACAAAATGCTTCTTTTTCTTAGTAATGTCAAACTGAAGAAGCACTGCTAATGAAAAAAAGAGAACATTAAAGAGATGGTGCACCTTTGACGAACACCTCTGTGAAACTCTTGTCATCGCCAACCACACACTCATATGCAGCATCATCGGACAGGTTTGTCTTATTGATGGTAAGTGTTCTCAAATTCCCATTTGCCTCAATGATATACCTTGAAAAGTAAAAGACAGATTACAGGTCAAAAAACTGTGGAACATTCTTGTATGAATGCCTATTCAAATAATCTATCCGTATATCTGAACAAAAGTAATTTTTTTAATGGAATTTTGTTTAACAGACCCAGTTTATGCATTTCAGTTGTGCCATTAAGGCATTTTAATGTATAAAATAGAGGTCTTTGTCCTCGGGGTGTATCTGCATTGCTCTACTTGAGGCATACAATGTCTTGGCAGTGCATTGCTAAGGCCTCTGGGAGGCTCCTTATGACGGTCTAAAAATAAAACGTGTTGATGGCAGCATCGTTCCAAAGTATGACTTTGTGGCACAGATAATTTTAGCTGGATATTTTTAAAACGTTGCCCATCAAGTCCATCTGAGCTTGATGATTAATATGATACAGTCTAATTCTTCCATCTAATTGCATGAAGCTTAGCGGGGTGAAAAAGGACACTAAAAAAAGGTCTGTGTGAACCTCTAATAACTAGCGTGTATGTATGTGTATATGCTTTTATGCATGTACTTGGCTGAGGGTTTGATCTCCTGGCCGTTCTTCAACCATTTGACCTGGACCATGGGATCAACCACCTCACACGTCAGAACAATCTTCTTGCCTTTATCCACTGAGTAGCAAGAATCTAGCTTCTTCAGGAAAGCTGGGGTTGGAGACAGAAAGGGAAAGATTCAGAATTAACCAATCATGAGATCAGTTTCATGTTGTCCTTCCTTTTTCTTATTTCTCATCAGCGGCACTGCTGTCCTCCTTCATTTCCTTCATACTTCAAATTCCCATGTACTTCTTCCCCTCCCTTCACATCTCACGTAACCCGGCTTACCCTCGGTATGCTTGGGCTCAACAGTCTTCATCTTTTTCAGACGTTTCAGCATGCCCCTCAGGTCAGTGATGCCATACTCAAAGGCGATTTTCTCATAGTCGCATGGATGGGCGCTCTTAAGCAATTCCCATACGTCTACCTGCTCGGGCGCTTTTTGAGCCTTCTTCTTCCTGTCAATGATGGACAGCGGATCTGTATGCAATTGGGACTCGAAAACAGAGAAGAGGTTCTCTGGAGAAAAAATACAATGTGTCTCAGTGCTTGACAATTTTGCAAACTTCTCACTTCTTAGTGGCTTTCAGCAGAGCGCTGAAATCCAGATCTCCCTCGTCCTCTCCAGCATCCCTGTGTGTATGGACACAGACATTCAATATACGAACTACTGTGACCAATAGTACTGTAATGTGCTGAACACACACACACACACACACACACACACACACACACACACACACACACACACACACACACACACACACACACACACACACACACACACACACACACAAACACACACACACACACACACACACACACATACAGGGACACATTGGAAAATGTTATAAATAGTATCTGTATACATTTTCCCTCTTGTGTATTTGCACACTTGTGCACAGACCACTGAGGCAGGCTGAAACGCAAATCCCAATGCACTCACGCTCTCTTGAAAGCAGACAAAATATCTGCCTGCTCCTCTTGGTGTGCAGCTGAAATGAGAGGAGTTGCAGAGAATGCAGATTAGGGCTGGATCACATCATAACATTAGCACATGTGGAATCTATGGCAGCATTTTTATAGTCCAGAGTCCGTTTTCATTTACCTTCAACAGAGATCTCGAAGTTGGAGCTGTCACACTTGTCTTTTGAAGTCACTTCGCACCTGTAGCCTCCAGCATCTCCAGGGACTACTTTGATGATCTTCATTTCATAAGTGTAGATCTTGGGGATGAAAGCATAACCTTGTTACTTCTTTGTCATCTCTAGTTATTGCTAGTTATTTCTGAACAAAGTGGATCAGATCTCACAGTACAAACTTTTGATGGCTCTGTCGTACATACCTTAGTATTCCTGTCAAATGTTTCTTTGAACTGCATGTGTTTCCCAGCCTTGCTGCCAAGGTCCAGCCACTTTCCCTTCAGCCATTTCATGGTGGGTTTCCTGGCCAGCTTGGTTGTGTCAACCTTGGCTACGAAATGGATATCCGATCCTGTCGTTCACAAACAACAGTCGTTATGTTGGTAGCATTAACCACAGACCCAAGGCATACTGTATGTTCTGTGTAACGATGCTACACTGTTTGGATTGTAACAGTTTTCTCTCTGCCTGGAAAATTATTCATCCATGCATCCATTTGTGTGTCTAACCTGTGACAGCGACTGTACTCTCTGGTGGTTTCTCCACAAAGAGCCCAGTGAGCTCGGTGGACACAGTCTCTGAAAGGTAGGAGAAAGAAGTTAGCGTACTAGTTTACGCCACTGAAGAATAAATAAAACGCATTCAAGAGCCCATAAATGGCATCTGTAACATCCAGTGTGCAACAAACCAAAAGTGCAAAGGACAAAGAGAAATGCTTGGACATTTTGAACAGGAACAACACCAAAAATACTGGAATCACACCTGCAGGCACAAAACAAAAACCAACAGCATGTGGTTCAAGATTAAAGTTAAATATAGACAAAATATAGACAAAAGAAGGAATTTTGAAACTCTTGCAGTTGGTTGTCATAAAAATACGTTGAATTAAATCATGTAACCATGTGATTTAAAAACAAAAAAAAGAAGAAAGCTACAGTTTATCAGAACCTTTTTCTTGCTTGCAAATGTAATTACTGTTTTTATGCTCAATAAAAAGGTGCATCTAATACTTCTGTAGTATTGGATGTTTGTTTGTAGTATAGTAGAAGTATAAAACCTAATTATTTCCACGCATGTACTGTTGTAGGCAACAGAACACTTGCTGATGTTAACAATAATGTGTGAATGAATGGAATGAATATTATTTTCTGTTATTCAGTATTCTTATTTGCCAATAATGCAGCAACAGTCTTTGTCCAAGTCATGACAGATAAAAGAATGAGTCTTCTGATTTTTTAAAAATTTGTAGTTCACATAAAAGAAGGGCCAAAAATCATTAGATTATATATGAATTCTGTTTTTAAGGTTTTTTCCCCCTTGTTAGCTTCTGTACAGCAGCAGAATAATATAACAAACGTGACTGTGGTTTTGAACATAAATTGTATATAGTGCACAGACAGTTTGCCAGTTTTACTGAGGGGGCAGTTATATACTGTGAGGGGGCATTTAACTATGCAATAGTCACTGAGAGGCAAAATAACATTAATATAAGGCTACTGTTTTAAAACAAAAGACTACACTCACATAAGACTGTCGTACTAGCAGTTTGAGTTTATTAACGATTCTCTGTCAAAATCAGCAGGGGGAGGCACATGTTTGGGGCTTGCACCCCTCCCTCTCTTTCTCTCTCTCTCTCTCTCGTTGACTTTCCCTTCAATTCCCTGTCATTTCAAGCCTTTGTTTGAAAATGGAATTTGGGCCAAAAGTTCATGTCCATGGTTCTGAAACAAAAGTGGTGCTATCCATTTTTCTATAGATACAAAAAGCTTAAACACACGTGGCAAAAACTATAACTGAGGGGATTAAACCGCTTAAGATTGCTTGTGACGCCAGGTCTGGTATGATAATACAACAACATAAAACAAAGTCATCTGAACAGTGAAGCACTCCATGCATTCAGTTCAAAACACATCAAAGATCAAGAGGGCATTTAACGTATTCAGGCTAAAGGTCCAGTGATATTTAATCACTTCAGCAAAGTATCAGTGCCAATTAGAGAGGTGCTCCTTCAGAATGTGCTAATGACTGTGCTAAGTATAAAACTTCTACTGTAGTAAGAGCACCTGTTGACCTCTACACATCAGCACTTTCTACCCATATCAAAGATTTAGCGCCCCCCCCCCCCCCAGGTACAGATCTATAAATAATGTAAATAATATAATGTATAATATATTAATTATTGAAACAGGAAATTTAGATATCACTAATGCACAGCCTTAAAGCATATACCAATCAATCACAAATACAACATTTTCACTGATCATATTTAAAAAACACATAGGATGCATACATTGACATTTCATAACATGCAGTGGAAAGTCACAGTCCCACACTGGGCCGACAGTTCGCCCTTACCCTCCTCTTCATGATCAGCTGGGAAAAACAAAAACCCCCGTTTAACAAATGGAAGTATAACAATTTTCTGTTATACTGTACCATAAGTCAGTGTGAACTCATCAGGTAAAACAAGGCCAGTGAACAGCAATTATAGAATTATTATTATTAATAATACTCCACACAGTGAAAGGCAATCAAAAAGAGAATTTGTGCTTATGGGGGTAAGATCCC
Organism: Scomber scombrus; assembly: GCF_963691925.1. Lineage (NCBI taxonomy): Eukaryota > Metazoa > Chordata > Actinopteri > Scombriformes > Scombridae > Scomber > Scomber scombrus. Next base: position 11,703,134 of record NC_084990.1, read on the forward strand.
ATTTGTTGTCAGTCAAAACACAAAGTAATCAAATATGTTGATTACTGCTCTTTCAATCACCAAACTTGGGATAAATTATTATTTGAAATGATCTTGATTACTTCTTTAAGACTGATCTTGCAAAACTGCTTGTCACATAGGAGACAATTAATTTAGAAATAGAGCACATGCACCCCAGGCCATACAAACAAACCGCTGAAGTTTGACTTAAAAGACACATTGTTTATAATTTTTCTGCTCTGAGCATTGATGTGAGTGTGTATATATAATATTTTATAACAAAGTTTATTGCATTTCCTGCTCAAGTTTCCCTAAGACAAATACAACTCTGGGCAAACTACCCACTTATCTGCTCACTTTATGTTTAGAACATCCAAAAGGTTTCCACATTTTAAAGAAACTGGCATTAGCTTCCTGCATCATTAGCCATACTGGTAAAAACTGTCTACAAATGGCAATAACATTTATAACTCTACAGCCAGAACATAACATTTGGATCTTTTTTGCCTGACTCTAGCTTTTTTTCCAAGTTTGAGGAGCTGATAATGCATGAATTACCTTGTTTTACTTTGTTTTTTAGCTATAATAAAACTAAGGTAAATGGTAGGTGCGTGAGCCTGTCCACAGGACTATAAATGGATATGAATGGCTTGGCTCCCAGTAAGCCTCAGCTGTTTTTTGGATTGAGCCTCATCAGGAAAAATCATGACACCAACAAACCAAATCTCAGAACTTTTGCTACCTTGCTTGTGGACAGAACATGGAGGATGCTCAGGAGAAATATGAATCCAATGAGGCTCCCAGTGTAGGAGTCACATGCCTGTTACGGAAAACTGCAAGGTCTTATCATAGCTCACGTTGCATATCGTTTGAGATATCTACAGCCAAGTATATCCATATTTCCTCCCTCTGGGCAACAGCTGCCATGGCAGGAGGAGCTGAGTCCCACATTCAATGATGGACATTAATGACAGTCAAGACAGTGAATGATATACGTTCAAAATGCTAAGAAGAGATGATCCATGGGGAAGAAAGTGTGGTAGACCCTGCTGGGCTGGACACTTTCCAGTGGGACTTTATGGGGGTGATATCCCAGGCAGTAAACCAAACTTAACATTTAATGACCTCATCCTGGCAAGGTCTCCCCTCTCTTCCCTCAGCAGGCCATATATTTTATGACTAGTTACATATCAGTAGCCAACCTCCCCAAGATAGCAGCCTTGTAGTGGGGACACAAAGCAATATGTCATCTCTCCAAGCCAATCATCCATGCCTTGTCACACTGGCCAAATAGCCCAAAAAGGAAAGCAGTCAGGGTTGACCATGTGGTAGTCACGTTTGACCTCAGAGCTGAAGAAAGTTACATACGTCATAATCTTCTGCGTGAAGATTACGAACATCTCAGTTGCTACTAACACCTCCGATTCAACCTTACCCTGGAGTCCACATGAGAAAAAGAAAGCTAAAAAGTGTGTGCTTGCCCCCCAGGCACAACTAGTACAGGACATTTACCATAAAGGAAGGACAGCCCAAGGAATTACAAACTTTCAGCTCCCAGAAGCACTATCTTAACCTTTCTCCACCCAATCTACTACTAATCAGTCCAGATAGAGCAGACACACAACTCATCACTCCGAGAGCTGTGCCCCTGAAAAGACCATGGCTGACTGGGCAGCATGAATGGGTAACATGAATAACAGCTCCTGAGTTTCACTTGTAAAACTTGAGCAGTAGTGCAACACCGACATTTTTTAGATAGTTGACTTATGAATCACAGTCCATGCTGCGTTACAAAATGATACTTCAGCATTCAGTTCATTTAGCAGACCACCCGCAGGCTTTTGGGCTTCAGGTAATGGATGAAATGTAGAACTATAATTTAGAGGCATCGAGTTTGACTTCTTGAATTACTTGACTGCGTGATCCATGCTTGCAGTTTCCTAGTACAGCATAATATTAAGTTTAGGAGCCACTATTAAAATGTCAACATGTCAGATGACACTTGGTATGTTAGCAGCAGCTGCCATTGTTCGACGACTGACTTTTACACTTGAACCACAGCTGTGTTTCCAATCTAATTGTTTAAATTGCCAGGGGGGTAGAAGTAAACCAGAGCTGGTATCATAGTTCATGAACCTGATGGGCTGAACTCCTCACTTGGAGAAGCAAATTCTTGTTCGCCAAAAGAACATAAACAGCATAATTTGTCAATGAGGTGTCTGGCAGTATCACCGGTTGCCAGTGGTAAATGACATACTGTAATAGGTGAACGAGACAAGGACAACACAAACTAAACTGCAAATGAGTCCACACTCCAGTAAGCTTTTTGACAATGGATGGAGTTAGTAATAGGCCTGGGGTGTTGCTTATTCTGACGGTAGCTACTACTGAGTTGCAAGAAGCTACTCTGAGAGGGATTTTCATGGTATCTGTAAGATATAAGTACAACAAGTAGAGCCTGCCTGTATACTTTCAGGATCTTACCAGTGGTTCTGTGGCATATTGCCACAGTAGAGGAAGACCCTTTTGAGTTTTAGCTGAGCTTCACTGTGTAAAATCATATATATGCAGAGTTTTTATACCTGATACTACTATTTTAACATGGTAATACAATTTTTTTGTCTGTGGAAAAACCATATCAGACACATATTATTATTATTCCAAGGAGAGATCTTTACATTGTAGCAAATGAGATTAGGCAGCATGATGAAGTGCAACTTTAAAACCTCTTGATGAGTGTTACTGTTACAAAATAAGTTAGGTTAACTTCCAATTCATGAAAAATGTTTTAATTCCTTTGATTGTTTTGATTCGTCATTATCAGTACAAATTGATGTAATCAAGAATGATTTCAAATAAAAAATAGATCCAGGTACCACTTAACACTTCAAATATTATGTGACATCTTGACCAGCACATAATACCCAACCTGTACACAATGTAATGTTACAAACACTCAAACTATACTTTTTGAGTACCAAAAGTAAAAACGTCCACAGACACATCATAATAAACATTGTTCTTCTCTTACCATACTCATCATCATCTGAATCTGTTACAGACAAGGAAGCAAACTTAACTGAAAGAAAGCAGCTTGAATGCAAATGCTTGATTTTGCACACACGTGGACATACAGTCGCAATAGACACCGGTGCATAGATTTAAAAAAATATAAACATCATGCAACATCACAGTTCAAAACAATCTAATCCACCTGGCATTCATTAAATGAAACATGTAGTGCTACTGCATGCTGAAAATGAACAAATACACTAAGTACATAAAGACAATATAAAATACATACAGTTTCACAGGTATAAAGACTTATTGTTTGGTTATACAAAAGTAAATTACAAAACAGATCATGTGGCACACCATAAAATCAAACTAAAAGTTCAAATGTAACTGCACAGTAAATGTCTATCAGTTCAACAAACAATATAAGGCATTCCAATATGAAACATATAAACCTGTTATACATGTCAAAGCAGTAACAGACCAAAGCACTAACATATTATTCAGCAATCATTTGAATAGACAACATTCAATTTGCACATTAAATCATTTGTATAAACATGGGAAATACTTGTGCATTCTTGGGGTTTAACACAAATACATACATAAACATTACAGATTTCACCTGAGACATGTCTGAAAATTAATGCAAAAACATACATGCAGACATTTTACTTTTCAATCAGTGTAGCACATGTTTGCACACATACGTGAATACATTCAAGGGATTACATAGACAGACGTATCAAACCTATACATTCAGTGTACATCATTCTGCCTTACCTCCTTCTGGGTGGGGTCCATCTACAGAAAATGAATGGAAATTAGCTGGAGTCTCAATGTGTTCTGTAATTATTTATTGTATTTAGCCACAATTAAAGATTCCCTGACTCTAAAAGGTGCCTACCATCTTCCATTGGATGGGGTGCGGCTGGGAAAATAAAAATCATAGTTTAATGATTGAAAACAGAGAAATGAGGAGACCTGGACAACATTACACTCAGACTAAAGCACATACAAAACATCTCTGGATAGACTCAACCATAAAATGTCAACAGAGAACACTTGCTAATATTCTTGTACAAGTCACATGCTCTTATTGAAATGTAACCCCAAGTCATTGTGAGGACATGTGCTTACAGATGTTGAAAATGCATTTAGTTGTAGACAGACAGTTTATCTAAAAAATCCACACAGATGTTTCATCTTATTTGGTTTATACACATGATTTCTGAACAATTCATATGTATACATGCCAAAAACTCAAAAAAACAACACAAAAGAAACAAGAACATTCATTCCTATTAAACAAAAAAAACAAAACTGATTCATATGATGCTGTCATACAAAAAATATGTAGAGATTCATTGATTTCATTGATTTATGCCATACGATTACAATGTGGCAATAAAGTCACTCTACATGTAGTCTTAGCTAACAAACGTGATGCATACTGTAGGCTAAGATATGCAAACACGCTGAATCAAAGTGGCATAATAATTGCATTATCCCCCTCAGCAGCTTCATATTCTCTCATATGATACCATTGACTCTTCTTGACTCTGCAATTGCTCGACTTATTATCTATACCAAAACCACTTGTTTAGTATTATCCAGATAATTACCCTGACTGATTAGTTCAAATGCATTTTTCAGTTCAACTCAAATCCACTCCATCGCACATATTTGCATCTTGTTAATGATCAAGCAATCTGAATCAGTCAAAAAAGAAAAAAAAGCCCCCCCAAAAAAAGAAAATACAAATGTCATTGTCCCTCACCCTCCTCAGATGGCTCCTCTGGGGCTAAAATTAATAGATTTTTGTTAGATACAGCAATGTCATAGTAGTCCAAATGGAAAACTTAACGTTTAAATGCTTAATCAGCTATAAAAATACATTGCATCAGCATGCCACACTTTAAATCCAGCCCAGTATTACATGACCACCGTCACATATGATGTCACAACATTTCTCCCATTGTGCCTTCTGTCTGCTGTTACATTAAGTACAGTGATTTGAAGAACGTTCTGTACACAGCTTGTGTGATCTGATAATTCACAGTATTACATATTTTCAGTGAAAAGGCCTGGGGGTAAAATATAGAATATGTACAGTGGCATTCTGGCATATTTGAATAAAATGAAGATAGCTCAGAGTAAAGTTAGAGAATAAAGACATGGTATGTGCAGATAACACCCGCAGAGGTCAAGGCTTTCTCCTTGACACGTGGAGTTGACAGGATATGTGAGCAAAAGTGAAAATGTGAGAGCTATAATCAAGACACTGCGTGATAATTTGAGGCACACAAAAAGGTCAGTAGGCAAGTGCTGTAGTGCAGCTGACTTACCCTCCCCCTCTGGTTTATCTAAGAAACAGAAACAGAAACAGAAGAGAAACACATTAGAAACACGTATCACAAGCAGAATTTGACAGAAATGTAAAGAGATTTCATTTAAACTTTTAATGATTTAATGAGTCGTTGGATCTAGACTATATTTTCTTTTTTAATTGCATGTTTAATGTGATTTAAGTGAATGTTTATCTGAAACGGATTGCCTTATATAAAACGGTTATTTCAGGAATGCTTAGTGTATATCTGATTTCATGGGAAAGCCAGTAATCCTGACCATAAATCTGAAATACTGCCCTCCAGGTAAGAGGATCCATTCCATAAAATGGCAGCCTTTGAAATTTCTATGAAGCTGCATAACATTTGGCACAAATTTGGAAACTGATATGTTGACCTTGACTTAAGTGACCTGAGGATTACTTTTCACCTGCTTATTTTATGAATTCATCATCTCTACTGATTGGAAAGATGCTTTGGTCCAGTTGGAGTTTCAAGGATGACTGACAGTAAGTTTGTTTTGAGGGTGGAGTACTGTGGGTATAATGGTTGAGGCCTAAATCTGGTAAAAGGAAATTTGCAACTGAAATAGAGACATATTATATACCCAACTCCCTGAGTGTCCCTCTGGGGTTCACTGCAGTAGATGGTAAAGGCCAGGGACGGTGTCTTATGTCCTTCTTGAAGCTATGCCATGTTGCACGCAGTTTCCTTGTATAGTCAGATCATCTTGACCATACGTGCTCCACTGCTCATTTTGGGCCTGTTATAAATTTCTAGCTAAAATATTTGACATGCAATTGTATGACTGTGACAAAAAAGGTATAGTCCAAATTTTCATAACTTCAATTTTGTATGTGCATTAATCTCAGATTGTTTTTGTTAATCATTCCTATTAGTTTTCCAGTCTTTCAGTTGGACTAACCAGTACAAAAGGGGGTGTACAAATAAAGTTTCATTCATTGTATGTATTTAATTTATTTATCCTTTCAGATACAGTAACCAGACTGGGTTCATCAAGATCTTCATGCAAACAGTTCATATCATAATAACTCAACATTTATTTAATGTTACAGCAGCATTTACCCCCCTTGCTTCTTAAGTAACAAGTGAGTATGTCAGTCAGCTCTGGGCAGTAAAAGCCTAAAAATAACAACTGTGTGACATTTTTAGTGCAAAATTAGAAATTTTGCAGACTTACAAAGCTGCTTATTACACATACTGAGGCTCTCGTATAGTACCTTATGCATCCTGTGCGAGGATTTAACACCTGCACTGATTATAAATCTATCTGCATACGCATCTGCTTGGTAAATACACTTGGGGTGAGAGTCTTGATCGTCTTCAACAAGTTTGTGATAAAACAGGGTAATGAACTTCTGAACAGCTGTTCCTCACAGTTTAAATGTTCCCCGTAGAGACTGCCAGTGTTTTCATATTTGGACAAAGTTATCAGAGCCTCAGTAGAGATACAGTATAATTTTGCAAGGCACGCCTGTTTGGTGTAATTGTATAAATAATAAGAATAATTATTCAAAAAATGTCTTTTCTTCCTTATTTTTGCTTATTTAGTGTTAGTTATGTAGTACTACACACTATACAACTTTGTCCTCGCTCACCTTAAGTTTTTTTCTGGAAGCCTAATGAGTAATGAATATGTGTTGGTGGTTGTTTGTCATGGTTAATTTAGTTACTGCAGGTTCTCACCACACTGTTTACCTCTTCATGTTTACCACTGACAACTTGATTTACTGTGTGTGTATGTGTGTAATGGCCCAGACATAAAGACAGTTGAATGACCTGACATTTTACACCTCAGAGGATCTCTGGGTGTCCCTAGATAGCATCAGACAAAGTTTATGAAGATATATCAACACATACTTTAATGCATGTTGGTTTGGATCCGCTTTATACATGACACTCATCTACTTCTATCAGGTTACAGGCAGTTGTGCGCAGGTTTTTATCACTGTATGCCACACAGGACTAGTGTGATGTACTTGTTGTAAAAAAGCAAATTGGTGATTTTTGGTGTTAGACTGTATACATGAACTAATAGTATAAAGTACTGTTCTGAGGATAATATTTTTCATGATAATTCAATGAATATAAAAAATGATTAGGGACAAAGATTGAAGGGGACATACTGTAGTATGCTATTTGTGATTTTTTTGTAATTTACACACTGTTACAGTATAATTATAAATATCTATGCTAAACATGGTCAAAGTTCCAAAACCTAAAGTTAACATATGTAGAAATGCTCCCTGCAAATCAAAACACAGGGCTTCAGCCTACTCTGAATGCTTTGTATGCAACCGTTTTTTTCTGCCTTGCCAATGAGCTGATGTCAGCCTGTCATACCAGCTCATAACCAGCTGTCTTTGTTGCTCAAGTTGCTGCTCAGGTTTTGCATTGTCCACTCTTATATTTCGGATCGGATTTCAGCTCAGACATGTAAAGATGTATTTGAGAAGTTGAAACTATGAAAAATATAGTCAAGTCCTGCAACTATAGTAGGTTACATGATCTGTTAATGTAGATGTTGAAGTCTGCTGTGGGGCAGCTTCTGAGAACTTGCAAATCACAACAGAGTGGATTGGGAACTAACATTAGCTAAAACAGTGTGTTTCAGAAAGAGCCTGAACTGATGGGTCAGTATAAGATAAATAAGGATTGTAAATGTGCATAATATGTCCCCTTTACAGGTTTCATGTTTACTTAATGGTATAAACAGTTGAGATTTTACGAGATATATTAATTCAAATATTATATAAAATATAATATTTATATGCAATATTGTCTCTGCTTTTAATAAAGTGTTATGCTTACTTGTGGGCTATTTACAGCTAATACAGTGTTAACTTTTAAGGTTACATGTTTGTAAAATGTGTAATTTCTCAGAAAAAAATTCAGATGCTTATTTAAAATGATGATCTTAACTATCCTAATATCTATTTAATGACAGCAGAAAGCTGCAGAGAAGCTAATATTCAACGCGGCATGCAAGATGATAAACCAGCACACTTTGTCTATATGTATATGTGTTTATATATTCAAATAATATGATTTTTTCCCCCTCATCATTTCACACACATACATTATAAGTAAAAGTTCTTGATCCAAATAGATTATTTAAAGAGTATCAATCTGGGAGTGACAGCAGGATCTTAAGCTGTGCTTTGGTTATTTTATTGTGCTTTTCTGTATACATGTCTAAAAAAAGATTGCGTCTTTAAAAGTCCACCTGATTAAAAAGATATCATTGATCTTCCAAGAGAAGATGAATCATTTCAACATTTCACGTCATGGTTTTTTATATAGTGAAGAAGATAAACAGCAAGGGGGGACTGGCGAAACTTCACAGAGCAGTTTCGGTTGGACTACACCTCATAGTGTTTCATTGAGTCACAAAGATGAAAGGAACTATGATCGTGAATCATACCATCGCTTCAAACCACCGACTACTAAACTGTCATGCGATTGATTGAATACATTTGAGCTACATCACATTCAGGAAGAAGCACCAGGCCTGTTGTCCAACGAGGGAACTTTCTGGATGAAAGTGACAGATTGCATAATGATTTATCTCAGTTGGGACTGCAAAAGAGGTTACAGCAAAACCTGATACACCAGGGTGTGTGAAACTCTATGAACTTATGAGGAGGAAAAAACAAAGTGGAAAAGGTCAGGGAGTATTTTTAGCTGTTTGCTGGGGGCATGAGCTGGCCGTCAAGTGAAGCACTACAGCACACAGTGGTGGAAAGTAACTAAGTACATTTACACAAGTAATGTAATAAGTACAATTTTAAGATACAAGAGTATTTCCATTTTATACTCCACTAAATCTATTTGAAGCTTTAGTTTCTTTTCAGATGAGGGTTTGACGCAATGCATTATATCTCCAATTAATCTTCTTACAACCCTCGCAGATTTATCTGGTGACCCTTTGGTTGGAAACCACTGGACTAAACTAGCTAATTGTATATAAAGTATTGGAAACTAGCTCCACTTCCAGCAGCTACAACAGTAACATGCTGCTCTAACACTGAGACTTTTACTCGTAATAGTGTATTTTTACAATGCTGAAGTGGTACTATTACATAAGTCAAAGATCTGAATACTTCCTCCACCACTGGTTTCAGCTCACATCACACTAAAAACTGTGATTATTCATATTATGAGATGTAGAATAGGTGGTGCTATTACATAACTCAGGGGTGAAACATGGTCCTCTCTCACAGTATTAGTAGGACACATTAGTCATTCAGCTCATTATATATTTTTATTCAAATATGACATTTAGTATTTCTATGAAACATCTTCAGGTATAAATTAAACAGTGGCTGGATATTTAATCCTCACACTCGACTCTCTGAAACTGAGTTTGACTTTGATTGACAGAGCAGTGGTGGGAGGGGCAGACATACTGTAGGCAAAGTGGAAATGTATCCACATTGCTTTGATAAATTCTGTTGCTGTATATGGTGAATAAAAGTGGAGCCATGTTGCTTGGGTAAAAATAAAAAGGGCTGTCAAGAGACAGATACAGAAAAAAACGAGCTTAATTAAATTTAGGAGAAATGTGCTAACAAGTCCAGCAAATCCCATTGAAATCATTATCACTGCCCAGTTGATGTAGAAATTACATAGAGAGGTCTGAAAGGCTCAACACTCCTACGATGCTGGCCAGTAACACTAAAGTCCTCTAACAGACTCATCCTCTTATCTTAGGACACTCTCAGGTGAAAGACAGCAGACGAGTTTTTATGGGAAATTGATATTTATCCAAAGATGCCAAGTTTTATAGAAGAAAAATGTATTTTACAGACTGCCATTTTTATCTCAAAAAGGAAACGAATACAAACATCTTCGAATTTGAAAAAAATACAGATGCTTCTTCCAGTGTTTTCTGTTTTATTATTAATGTTGTACATTCTACATTTCTATTAGAATACAGATTTAATTGTATTTGATAGATTGATAGATTGTAACAGTTTATATAAGTCGACTGTGAATATAACATTTGAAGTGATTATGATTTTCTTTTCACTAACTACTGCAAATAATATGAAGCCAGCTAGTTACAGTAGTGAGCATGAAACAGAGGCTTTCACACACCTATACTGTAGTACATATATAGCTAGCAGCAGGATTTACATGTGAATCTGCAGTAGTTACAGTACTTTGCTGCAACTATTTCTGAATGCTCTCGTTGAGTCAACAAGATGACGCTTTCTGGGCTGATGTCATTAACATAGTAACCCTGAATGAGGTCATAGCAGCTGGCTATGTGCTTATTTATGGCCTTTCAAATAATCTTTATGGACAGATAACCATAGAAAGGCAAATAGGGAAAAATGCTTGTATTTATGTGATACTACATCTGCATCTGCATACCACATCAGAATAAGACACTTTTTATGCTCCAGCTTTTCTAACACTGTAACTAAAAATAACTTCTTACTCACTTCTGCTCCTAGATGAGGAGGAAGTGTAGCTGTCATTAGAATCAAATTGAACACGTGCATTTTATCGATGATTGATGAGGGCATTTGATATTTTTTTGTGTTCTTCACTGAAAAACCCCTTTTTAGGTAACAACTACTGTTTGTCACACAAAGTTCAACCATTCTGAATGCCCTGAATCATTACTGCTCCCCCAGACTGAATATTATATTATAGTAGGCATCACACAATTTCCCATCTTGTCTCCCCTTAAAAACCATATTAAATAATAATTGTAATTAAACCATTTCTGAAATCATCAGCCCTTCCCTATTATATACTACATAATAAACTGATCTTAATCATATACCAAAATATAATAACCACCCATTAAACCAAGCTACCCAAATTCAAGCATCAGCATTGCCACTGAAACTCCAGACTAATTTCAATGAATTATGCTTTCACAAAAAGTATATGCATACCTGCAGGGACTGGCTCAGGCATGGTTATTCCTGTTTCTTCCCTTTGCTGCTGGAAGACTGAGGGCTCGTGGTGCTTATTCCTTTTATTTCTCCCCCTCTCTCTGTTATTCAAAGCTCTCCTGGCACTCAAGTCACCCACACCCTCCAGTGAGCGAGGAGCACAGAAGAAACTGACGACACCCTTGGGGAGTTCAAGAAGCAAGGCACTAAGAGTGAGACCGTGACAAGGTGAAGAGACAAGAGGGTGATGTTGTGAGATTTATGATGAGATTAATGGACTCACAAAACCTGTTCAGCACTAATGCTCAGTGGAGAAATACAAAATACAACTGACCTGATTTTTGACACTGTATCCAGCCCAAACTAATCTTTTGATCATCACCTTCTAAGAGCTGAATCCTTCATTAAGAGCTGGATTAACAAGTACTCACACATAATTGTTGTGGTTGCATTTGGTAAACTTTACTTGATACAAGCGATATGCTGTTGACAGTAGAGGTGAATCCCAGAAATGAAGATACATTCAACAGTAAAAAGTATTTACAAGTTCATTTTCTATTCATATCTGACAATGTGACATACTTGTTTATTAGACAGTTTTAAACAAATATTTCATATCATTTGTGTTAATTATTTACTGAGAAATCTGTTAAACCGAGGTGATGCCATATAATATGTTACATTAAGTCAAACAGTTCTAATCATGAAATTACTGCAAAAGTCCTGCCATTCAAATTTTATTGAAGTAAAAGTTCAGAAGCATTATTAGTAAAATGTATTTCCATGAGTGTATTTGTTAGGTGGGCACATTGTACAGTATTGCCCTTTGTGACTGTTATGTTGTTATATATTATACCATTGCATTATTGTTGCTGATGCATTCATGTTGAAGTAGCATTTTACTGTTGTAGCTTGTTAAACTGAAACTAATTTTGACCACATTAAATACTTTTTGAGGGGTTGAATGTAATTTTTTAAATGCTGATCGTGTTTTGTATGTAATTTGTTAATCAGCAAAGCAACTAGCTGTCAAATAACTGTAGTGAAGTAGCAAAAAAGAAACGTTCATGTGAAATTTACTTAGTTGTATTCAAACACTGTTGGTTTGTTTCCCCAAATGGAATCCTTGATGAACTCGAACTTAATACTTCCTATTTGTAGCCCAAAGAAGTTGAGAGCCAGACTTAGCTGGACACACCCAGTAACAGCCAGCTTTCCCCATGCAACAGTTTTTGCTTCCCATTCCCTGGAATCTTCCCGTCAAGATTCAAGTCTTAGGCATGTCTTCATTACCTGTCGTCATCTCCACTTTCACTCATCACAAATGGGCATGTGTCTGTTGCTGGAGCCTCTGCGGAGACAAGTCTCCTGCTGCTTGAGTCTAAGTGTAAATCTGTGAAAAGGGGCCAAGCATGCCAGTGTGCAGACCACCAGATGAGTGTATCTGTAGTTGAAGCGATTGGAATGTCGCTAAGATGAAGAACAAGGATGGAAAGAGGGAGCAATCTTGAGAGAACAGGAAGGTGAACTGGGCTTTGAGGTCACTATTCATGAAGTTACATACAGGTTATTGACTTACTATAATCATCTGGTAGGAGCATCGCAGCTCACATCACATCTTAAGGGCAGCCATTAGTAGCCTAAACTACTATGCTAGTATCAGAGACACAAGAATGTTTTGTATGTAATGTTTTTTGTTTTTGTTTTGTTTTGTTTGGGAATTATGCTTATTTACTTTTTTGCTAAGAATAAGAAAATCAATATCACACAATTATGGCGCAAGAGGCAAGAGGGGATTAGCTTATCTTATCTTAGCTTAGCATAAATGCTCATAAACAGAAATGTAAAAATGACAAGGAGATATGAGGCCAAACGGAAGTTCTTTTTGGATGCTAGTTTATTTCTCAAACCTCTGTCTTTTCGAATCCTCACAGAGTTCACTCATAATTTCCTTGCTGTCATTTTCAGATATCAATTAAGCTGTTCACATCAACTGTTCACATCTAACAAATAGCATGGTGACACACCTTTATTGTCCCCTATCAGTTTGCACTGAAGCCAGTTTAAAGCCCATAGTTGCAGCCAATGGCCAGTGCCATCTTTTCTGTTTGGAGCTAAGACCTTCCAAATAAGGAGTGCAGGGTGTTGACTTTCACACTACCTCAAACTGAAGCAAAGACTAGCTTACTGGGAAATCCCAGTCGTGCAGACTTGGTCTAATGTTAGGCACTTTAGCTAAAGTGTGCTAACAGGACAGGTATTGTAATCAAGTATCATTAAATGTACAGAAATTCAATTTAGTGTGAGTCCCGGAGCTGCAGAGAGTAGCAGGTGAGCAAACTGTAAATCACAACGGTGAATCAACACAGCCCACAGAGCAGAAACCAAAATCTTTACTTTTTAACTCTACTTTTTTTAGTCTTCAAATCTTATTAACAGAGCAGCACTTTCCAAAATTACACTTATTAAAGTCAATTGGAGCCAGGTAATTTTTGATGCCAAATTGTAGCAGTCATCGATGGCATTGCATTTAAAGTACTTTCACATTGGCTTCAGCCTCAAGCTGTGGTTGTTGCTGCTTGGTACAGTCAAAATAATGTAACTGATCTCCTCTTGTCACTCTCAGCAAGAAGGCAAACTTAAGTATTTCCCAAAATGTCAAACAATCCCTTTCATGCATTGCTGTTCATGACAGTTTTTCTCAGATGTAGAATAAAACAACCTAAAACAGTGCTGCAAAACACTGTTAAGTTGCCATAGTTGAGTGCACAGTAAAAGTGACAATGCAGTGAAGTGATAAACAGTAAAATACATTGATGACATGTAGACAGGCACAAATTTAATGGCTCTGATTCAGAAAATAGAATCCTTAGAAAGTTTAGAGCAGGGTAAGCAGAGGAAGTGTGTGTGTGTGTGTGTGTGTGTGTGTGTGTGTGTGTGTGTGTGTGTGTGTGTGTGTGTGTGTGTGTGTGTGTGTGTGTGTTTGTGTGTGTGTGTGCATGCACGACATGATGTGTGTGTAGGCATAGAAAGAGAGACAGATGGGGAAGGGCAGAGTGTACATTAAGTTTCTCAGCAAATACTTTTGAGCAGTTTAGCTCCGGAAAAAAATATTTTAAAGGGTTGTGAAATTAAGATTCATTGGCAATGAAAATAACTCTTCCTCGGTCAGCATCCTGTGTGTCTAATGTGATTAGTCAGTGATTAGTACAGAATATGTGAAGATACAGTTTAATGGAGTGTATGCTTGTACACATTTAAATTGAATTTAACTGAAAATGCTCTTTGCATGGGAGGAAATCTAAGCATAATATATTCAAAAAAACCTCTGAAATATCCATTTTTGGCCCGTAGCATTTATAATGATAATAGTAGTAATCTTTGTTCATAAGGCAATTTTTAAAACCCACATCACAAAATGCTTCATGAAGGCGTCAAATCATAAGGTTAAAAAACACAGAGATAAAACAACTTTTTGTATAAAAAACTGAAATAAAAGAAAAGTAAAGTTCATGTAAAATCAGGAAAGGCTTTCGAAGAAATGCATGTTTTTAGAAGGGACTTAAAAGAGATCACTGACTCGGCAGACCTGATTTCCTCAGGCAGATTGTTCCAGAGCCTCAGGGCCCTGACTGCAAATGCTCTGTCCCTTTTAGTTTTCAGCCAGACCTCTGGAACAGACAAAAGAACTCTGCCCAAGGATCTCATCTACTGGCCGGCGTGTATGGTAGAAAGGCCATGAAGAGCCATAAAAGTAATGAGTAAGAACTTAAAGTCTATTCCACAACATACTGGGAGCCAAGGTAAAGAAGTTAAAACAGGAGTGATACAGTATGATCACATTTCTTGGCTTTGGTCAAAAGCCTGGCAGCTGAGTTCTGTGCAGTATGGAGTCAATCAATACATTTTTGGTTAAGGCAAGTAAAAAGGCTGTTGCAATAATCCAGGAGTGATGAGATGAAGGCTTGTGAAATAGTCTATGTCTTAAAACAGTTTAAAAAAGATTTCTAAGACGATCAAAACATGATTGAACAAGCTTTATGATGTGCTGCTCAAAACCTAAATTACTATCAAACCAGATGCCAAGATTCCTTGCAACAGGTTTACTATGATCCAACAAGGAATGTCTGTTTTGTTTGAGTTTAGCTGAAGGAAACTTTCTGACATTCAGTTTTTGACATCACAACGGCAGATCTGCATATCATCAGCATAATAATGAAAAGAGACACCATTTCTATAAATAATGTGCCCAGGGGGAAGAATGTATAAGGAAAATACAGGAGCTTGGGGATGCTCTGCTTAAAGTGCTTTTCATTAGTCTTGTTAAATTTTCTTCACCTTTTTACCATAAATCTTTGATCAAGTTTGATCTAGACATTGTAGGCTGTTTTAAGAGACATATGTTGGTGCTCTGAGTCTCTTTTTTCATCGACTGGATCTTTACTTGGTTGTATATAAACCTTATATTTCTGTCCTGTACCATCCATATACATGGCTCCTGCAGCCAATATTTAGACAGACATTTTTATCAAGTTTGCAGATGATAGCCCAGCCCCCACTATATCGCCTAAAAACGTATGGGAAAAGGATTTGGGGGTAGACATTACTGATGTCCAGTGGAGAGACATTTTAAAACTAATCCATTCTTCGTCGATTTGCGCCAGGCACGGTCTATTACAGTGGAAGGTGCTTCACAGAGCCCATTTCACTAACGCTAAATTGGCAAAGGTATATCCAAGTCACAGTGATGCCTGTAACCGCTGTAAACAGTCCCCAGCCGACCATGTGCACATGTTCTGGTCGTGCCCGAGGTTGACCAACTTTTGGTCCAATATATTCCAAACTCTCAAACAGGCTCTCAACACAAATTTAGAACCAAATCCCCTGACTGCTCTTTTTGGTCTTCCTCTGCCTAAAAATCTCCCTGTTTCTACACAGCGTGTCATGGCCTTTACCACCTTGCTAGCCAGGCGTGCCATTCTACTTAAATGGAAGCATGTTTCCCCACCGACTCATAACAGTTGGATACGGGAGATTTTACAATGTCTAAAGTTAGAGAAGTTAAGGTTTTCACAGAAGGGATCTTTGACAGCATTCCATAAAACTTGGGACCCACTGCTGGATTATATTAGTAACAGTCTTAATGTTACTCCTGATGATGCCGAGGACGCTTCTTAACTGTTGGAAAGAGAGAGTACCCCCCCCCCCCTTTTTTTTATTTTTTTATTTTTTTATTTTTATTTATTTATTTTCTTCTATTCTCCTTTGATATTTATTTATATTTGTATATATACTTACATTTGATATTTCTTCTTTGATACATTTGATACTTTACCCTTTTTTTTTTGTCTTATCTGTACTAAATTTATTTGTGTAATAATTGAGTCGTTTACTGTGATTACATCTGACATGGGTTGTTGGGAGGGATAGTGGGATTCATGTTGGGGTTCTCTTTTTGTCTTGTTCTTTTTTTGTACTTCACTCTAATGCAGACGCTCTAACACAACGTGAAACTGATGTATTGTTCTGTACTGTCTGCAAAAACTCAATAAAGAAATTGGGAAAAAAAAAAAAAGTTTGCAGATGATCTTGGATTTTTGTATTGTCTTCCAGAAGGAGACTTGGCCATAGTATTTGTGACTTTGTGTCATGGTGCAATACATTTTACAGCCTGCTGCCAAATCCACTTCACAATCTGATAAGGGAATCGAATTGAAGGGCAACTATAAATATCTAGGGACTTTTGCTAAAAGGACGACAGTTACAGAGATAATTTGCAGGGACGTGTAGTAGTTTTTGTTTTCCCTAAAGAAAATAAAATCCTTTAACATCTGCTAAAGCTTTGACCTTGTTTCAGCAGATTTGATTGCCTTAGCTGTGTATTGCACTTGTCGTAGGGAGCTTTGCGAGTAACCCAAGTATGATAACTGATCTGACTCGCACACAAATAACTGCAATTTGTAATGTGTTGAAAGATGAACATCTTTTTAATAGAGGAACTGATACTCTCTGGCTAAACTTGAGAGCAGAAGGACCCTGTATCATTTATTCTTTCTGCAATTAGACAACTTAATTTAAACATGAAATTCAGAAGCAGTGTTTGTCCGTTAACTGCAACAGCTTGGCACTTTACATTAAAGATCAACAAATTATTTCACTGTCTGGTCAGCAATATATGATATATCAGACTGATTTGTGTATTGCATTTTATCTGTACTTTAAGTCTGGTTTTATTTTTTGTCTTATTGTGTGGTTTAAATTAAATGCTTTATGCTAACAATATTTCCCTTATGGAACACTTATTTGTGCAATAGTGTTGAGTTTAAATTAGGAGTTGTCATTTAATGAACATCCTATCACAATATAAAGAGAAATTAAACCTCATATTTGTTTAATACTTTCTAATTGCAGTTTTCTGATATATAATAGTGATATCACATATAAAATTGTGATTTAAAAAAAAATGGTTTAAGGAAAAGTAGTTGTAATCCATTTTTGTTGTGCCATTTATTCTAATATCAAAGAAAACAGTGTAATCAATCCCATTACTCATACATAAGGTTAAAGAAATTCGAGGTTGACATAAAAAAAGCAGTTATTGCAGTCCCCAGTTCCTCCTTACTTAAATGATGATGCCATGGCACCATCTTGTGGAAATACAATGTCATTAAGTGAAATGTATTGTCTAGTATAGCGAATTCATACTGTATTGAACATATGAAAATGGGAAAATGCATAATCTAAATACACTAAATATCGACCAGATTAAAATTATAATATATATTCACATAATTATTAGTGACAGTTTGTTGATCTACAGGAACACAGGAACAGCCAAAGTGTCACTGCAGTAGCTCATCATGTAAATTTTATTGGTAAAACAAGCTTGTAGAAAGTGCTAAATGTGTTGTCAGTCCTCATGTAAATGGAAGCATTCTTTTTATACTATTTTATGTTTCATGCTAATGTTTGTTCTCTCTCCCCCCCCCCCCCCCCCCCCCCCCCCCCCCATTTTTATGTGATGGTTGTTGGGCGTTTTAAAACTTGTTTTTAAATTTTTAAATGTGCTGTTCATGAAATACTGATGCATGAAATGGTTTTTCCACAATTATCTTGTTAAAATCCTTGAAATTACATCTACTCCTTCTCCTCCATTAGTATCAGTGAATATGCAAATATGATTCATTTAAAAAGTTTCATTTTACAAAATCATCAAATTCAGATGTGTTTTCCATTGTGGCATAACCACACAACATTACACTAATACACTGTAGACAACAGGTTTACGTTCACATCAAAAAGAAACAATGCACATACAGTGTAACACGCTTGCACACAGTTTTAACATACACAACTATATACAGTAATATTTAATGTACTCTGATACAGTACTGAAAAGGTTGAATCCTAAAAACATTCACTTATCTAAATGTTTATGTTCACAACAAAAAATACTGATGCATGTTTCACGTACATAACTTACCCACT
Organism: Scomber scombrus; assembly: GCF_963691925.1. Lineage (NCBI taxonomy): Eukaryota > Metazoa > Chordata > Actinopteri > Scombriformes > Scombridae > Scomber > Scomber scombrus. Next base: position 11,721,918 of record NC_084990.1, read on the forward strand.
CTCATCCATATGCGTGGAATTCAGAAATAGCCTACAAGTCAAACAAGAATATAGAAATACTCACAATCAATTAATAGAATGTCTGCACAGGCTCATTTACAAGTCACACAGAACAGGTGACAAACAACGACGGAATTATATAATTGAATAACAGAATAACTAAGACACTCAATGTTATTCAAAGGCTGTTTATACTGTGCTCCTGCAACTCTGTCCACTGCAGAAACACAACAGTTTCAGTGTGCAGACAAACACTTCATAGTGCAAAATATGACCTCCATAACATCAACAACTATGAAGAGTGAGCAACAGCATGTGGATCATATTATTTCATATAATTAAGTCCCACTGAACTTGGTGCATACTTATGTTGTTAGTTCACATAACTCCTCATCTCATTGCTCCATTGCTGCTGGATAACTAACAACTATTACACAAATATTAATAATATAAGCTCATCTTAATAATGATAATAATTTTACATTGTTTATTATATGTATAGTGTGACAGGCTTCACCCAGAGTTTCTTTTTCCAGTGACCTGTTCACTCACAGATTTGCATGTGAGCACATATTTACTTAATCTTTAGTCATACAAACAGCCATTACAACACTATGGCAGCGTATTGCTGCCACGCCAGGGGAAAAAACGGATCAGTATCATGTTATAACGTGAAACGTTTCATGTTATAACGTGATAGTTTCTTGTTATAACATAAAACTTTTCACGTTATAATGTGATAGTTTCTTGTTATAACATACAACTTTTCATGTTATAACATGATAAAATCAGCAGGGGGAGGCGTGTAGAAACAGCTGTTTGCAGCGCACGCACCCCCTACGCACAACAAACAGCGCTGTCTATGGTTCTGAAACAACAGCGGCGCTATCCATTGTTCTGAAACAACAGCTAAGCGATAGTCACATGTATCTCGGCCAATAATTTGGTTGTTTAAAAACAACCAAATTTGGGTGCGCTCCAAAACCTGACCGGCCAAAAATAGGTGCGCTCCAAAACCCGACCGGCACATGCCGGCTTTGTTGATGGTACATATTTTAGCTAGCCTAAATCATGGTGAGATTGTCATTTAATCACCATCACAATGCTGCAGAAGCATAAAGATGATTTTGACGTTTTGCTTAGACACAAATTAAAAGAGAAAGGCTGTAAACAACAATCCGTGTTTTGGGCCATGGTGATGCCGGTTCACTGCAAAAGGCCAAGTGCCAGTTCACAACCTCATTAACCGGGGTCCACCTCCGCCTGAGACCAATTTATCACATTATAACGTGAAAAGTTTTATGTTATAACAAGAAACTATCATGTTATAACGTGAAAAGTTTTATGTTATAACAAGAAACTATCACGTTATGACGTGATGCTGATCCGTTTTTTTTTCTGGTGTGGCAGCAATACAATTCAGTACAACACAGAGGGGCGCTGTTTAACTCAATTGAGTAACTTCAGTCATAACTAGGGAAGACATGGGCACAACATCAAAATAAGAACTCTCTATGCGACAAAGAAGATGATTGAATCTTTTTATAAAAATTTGTCCTGACTTTTTCTTTTTTTTCTTTGCTCCAGAGTGAAAACTCAGTTTTAGGGGTGGTACAAGAGTTCCAGGTGTGCTGCCACAGAGGGTAAACTGTGTCTGTCATACTGCTCACAGTCACTAGAGGGAGGCAGAAGCAACGTTTTCTCAACCAGAGGAAACAAACTGTTAGAGAAGTGGCTCTCAACCTGCAAACTCAGTCCTCTAACCAGCAATGAATACATTTATGTCAGTTCTGAGGGAGTCACATTATGAATCATGATATTTGAAAAGATAAAATAAAATTCCTACTATTTGTTATTTGTTGTAAAATATGAAAATGTGATTATACTTCATCCCATAACTCTGCCTTATGCACTATGATTTTTTTCTTTTCTTCTTAATGCTCACAGACCTAAAAACCACTGTGGTGAAACGCTATAAACATCAGTATGATTTCTGAAAAGATTTCAGTACAGAAATTGTACATGAGTATAATGATGAAAATAAAATTAAAAGTCTGGACAATTAACAGTGTCTTCTTCAGTCGTCTTTGTGTTGAGGGTCCAAGTTTATGCACTGCATGGTTGCTGTTTTACTTGCATCTAACATGCATCTGATAATATAAATGCATGTAATTGCTGCATAATGCAGTAAAACTTCATTGTAGAGATGGTTGCCATCATAACATGTTATAACATTTACAGTCTTTTTGTGTGTAGTCAGTCTTTTGTCCTGAGGAAGTGTGTTACCCAGTTGTGTTGTATAACAAATCTACAGGAAAATATATATTCCTTTATATCATTATTTATTATATTCATTATACTGTACTTCATTATTATTTTCTTTTATTACTCTTGTCTTCATCTTCACCTCAACTGAATCTTTAAGCTTTGGCAAACTGATCATTCTTAGTAATTCAGCCTGTCTGGTATTAAGGAAAACATACTCAATGTCATTCTTATTAATTAAGTTAGCAATGAGTTTAGTCATTAATCTGCTATCTTATATTTCTTCAACTTCTCTCCTCCATCTGTGCTCCTGTATTGGCCTTGTTTGTGTGCTCACTTGCGACCTTGTTTATTGCTTCCCAGGATCTGCTTTCATGTCACCAGCCTAATCCTCTGGATGCTAAGTGTTAACAGGGCAAGGTGAGGAATGAAAGATCCAGAGCAGCTGGAGGTATGGTGGAGTCTGAATGCTTCACTTGACATTGATGGATTAATGTTTCTATGCTGTAAGCTCATATTTATACATCATGACTTATCACCAGAGGATACCACAAAGCAATGCAGCTCTGCAAATACAATGATTTTGTTTGTCGCCTCTTAAATATAGTTAGCATTAAAATTATACTGACTGTTAATCAATATAAAGCTCCTTCTGCTTCTTTTAAAAGCCAACATCTCCGCTTTTCTTAAATACTGCAGCTTCCTAAAGAGCAGATCTAGTTTTTAAGACTCTCAATGTGCTGGGTTTTTGATATATTATGGATGTTGCAATTGCATCTCCCAACTCTCACAGCACTGTTGAAAGTCTGGATTTTAAGGTGCATATGCTGATTTGTATACATATTTATTTGTATTTAAAAAACAAATAACTCATGATAGTATTCAGTACATGGGAGTAAAACTTCAAAATTTATTTTATTTAAATGAAGTCACACAAAATCATGTTTTTGATATGAAAAGTGCAGAATATACCTATAGTATAGTACCATAATATACAGTATACAGTATATCACCACCACACAGTATTTAACATTTTGATACAATGAACATGTTATGCATACACAAAGACTTACAGTAGCAGCTTCTTGATAAATATGTTTCTATATACACACAGTTTTTACATAAAAGTACTTTTCTCTTAATGTATCCTAAAATATTTGTAGCATACATGATATTTAACTGGAAATGTAAGAACAATGGAAATACAAAATGTGCAATCTTTACTCCTCTTGCTTAACTAACATGCATGATGATGTTTGTCCCAACCAGAAACCTGGCATCATTTTTCCCTTGAAGGAGCTCTTAATCTGCTGCAGCAGTTGGATTTTCCTCATATATTCTCCCCCCTCTTCCTCCTTCTCTTCTTCAACTGCATAAAAATTGATGACACCAGCTGGATGGTCAAGGTACACCCCAATTGTGGTGTATTTGGGAATATCCCAGATTTCAGTGTTAATACCATCGAACCACACCTGGTAATGGGATCCACCCCACCCAAGACCCCAGGACTGTTCATTTTCTCCAAGCCCGCAGGGTCCGTCACTTCCCCTTCTCCCTGCCTCTTCATGGGTGACTCCGGCGACCACCCAGCCTGAATATTTTATTTCCCAGTAAGCTCGGAAGCCCAAAATGCCTTCTTTGCAAAGAACCTTAACGTGAGAGGGGATAAAAACAGCTGAGCATTGGAAATAATGTTTACTGCAACATCTAAATTTGTGAGTATAGTTGAAAAACATACCTGGGGGATATGCTCATATCTCTCTGGTCTGTCCAGGACAGGACAAGTGACATTATCAGTCATGCGTGACACCTTGGATCCACTCTCTGTAATCCACAGCATCTTATTGGCTGTCTTGTCATCCAAGGAAAGGTTGATCCAGTCTGAGGGAAAATGTATGGGTTATTATGACACATAGAAACTGCAGTATTAAAAGATGAGGGGAAAGTAAGGCACAATCATGAAAGTCAATCAGGATGATTCTTACATTTGAGAAGATCAGCTCTGCATGTCGGCTCAGGGATGTTGGGTTCGTAGTCTGGGATCTTTGCTGAGAGAGGAGAATAGTCAGATTTAAGTGGGTTAGAAGGGTTAGGGTTAGGGATAGTTTATAGTTGAGAAAGTTATTAGTTCTTTAAAATAGCAAAAGTATATTTTTCTGGGTTTTTAAAACTCACGTGTAACGGCAGCCACATCTTTGAGTTTTTTTCCTGTAAACATGAAAAACAAGCATGACTGCCTGTTGTTGAATACTTTACTTTCTTTTAGATTCAATTTTAGAAACTTTCATACTAACGATATACCCAATCGGCTCAGACAAAACTGCCAAAAGAAATCCTACAATTCTTGTAGGATCATTTTGTAGTTGTGTTAATAATCAAATTATTATAATCTGCTAAAGACTATAAAGGGAAGTCACTCACCAGGTCTGCTGGCTGTAGGCATGATTCTCGTAGTGGGAGCACTGGTTGGCATCTTTATCACTTCTTATTGTACCGAGGTTTCTTGAATGTTGGCGTCTGTCAGCGACGTATTGCTGCAATGATGCAAACTCCTCTTTATATATCCCTGAGAAAGGGGGTATTAAAGGTTTTGGGCGGCCCCTGGGCATTCGTATGAGAAATTTTGGTAAGGCATGTAGAGATAATGATCTCACTAATGGGCGTGCCATGGTGCCTGCCAAACCAGGATACTCATGTCAATGCCAACACCTGACCCGCTGAACCATATTTATCTGAGTAGTTCTTGAATTTGTTTTTACAATTGCTCTGTCATCTCTTTGAAATCACACACACACACACACACATCTCGGATATTGATATCTGCCAGGGAATGTGAACATCCTGTACAGAACAGAGGCATGTGGATGAGTAGAGCTACTGCACTTTGCGACCTTTTAGAGATAGTGACCTGGTAGAGTTTCATTTTATTTCATTTAGAATAAAGGTAGCTTTTTGATGCAGCTGACTCACTGCTTTATTTATTTTTTGTGGTAGATTTTGAATCTCTGGGGAATGACTTTGAAATCTTTATTTATTTATTTAGTTATCTAATAATTTTAATTCTGGGTCAACCCATTTCTTTTCCTCATTTACAACACCCAGCAAAATGATATTTCCACCTTAATGTAAGATATTCAGAACAACAGAAAAATTTGAGGTAATGACTTTAAATGTCCAGATCAGGGTTTTGGCAGAGATCACTAGTCTGTCAGCACTGCTATAAAAACTGGTTGCCTCTGGTTTGTGATCGTCCTTTGAGAGGAGAATGGGAGGAACTCATAAAGGTATACATCTTACATATATATACACATATATGGGTCAATGACGTATAAGGATTTTCAACAACTCAATTTTAGAATAATAAAAACAAGCATATCTAATGCAGTAGTTCAAACATTCAGATTGTTGTGTACCTGACAATTCATATTACAATTTGAAAGTGATTTTAGTGGGGTTTTTTCAAGATTAATTGGCACTGGCCTTAAAAAAAAGTCATGTGGTGCGACCATGATTCATCTTGAAATATCTTATATAAATAAAAGATCATCATTTACAAAAATTTAAAAAAAATGCAAATACTTTGTTTCCAAACACTTTATATTACTGAAAACTTGTAAAGAAAGATGTGAAGCGTGTCAAGTAAATTAATTTATTTCAAGATGAATCATGGTCGCACCACGTGACTTTTTTTAAGGCCAGTGCCAATTAATCTTGAAAAAAACCCACTAAAATCACTTAATTTCAAATGTATAATATGAACTTTCAGGTACACAACATTCTACTGCATTAGATATGCTTGTTTGTATTATTCTAAAATTGAGTTGTTGCACATCCTTATACGTCATTGACCCATATACATATACAAAACAATCTATTATCCATACTCCCCTCTCAATAAACCCCTTCGGGCAATCTGGGGCAGTTCCAACACTTCAGTGTTTACTGTTTAGTATGTCAGTTGCTCTGCAATCAGTGGCCCAGTCACTCATCTGCTTGGACAGGCAGGAACACAAGAAGGACAAGACAACCTTGCCTAGAGGTTTGGCAGGAAGCCGAAACAGTAAACACTTCGGACACGCTGCACCACATTAGTGAGCATATCTGAAAAGAGGGTTTACGACCAGCAAGATTTTTTTCTTTTGACTCAGGCCACGTGCATTAAAACATTTGTGATAGTAAATGGGTTGATGTGATAATGCAGGTCAAGAGCATGTCTAAGCCTGGCACAATGAACCGAGGAAGCCCAAAGCCAACTGACTCACGGTCAGGTATTTAGGTCATAACGTACAGTACAGTAATGTACTGTATATGGATTGTATTTGGTGTAGACGTTACATTTTTTTTCAGTGTATTGCTCTTAGCTGTTTGTTAATATTATGGATATATGATATTATCATGTTAATGTCCTGTTTTCCACCATGCTTTTTTTTATCACTCAAACTGAATTATTAAAGGTATACAAATATGTACTGTAGTATCAATGATTCTTTTATTCATTTTTTAAATGCAAATTAAGGAAATATGTTTAATATCTATCTTTTAAACTTTATGTATGCAGAGATTGTGATCGCTTGAATAAAAAAGTAATCATTTTAAAAGTTTTGATTCCTGTTGTTTGTTTTAAGAAACAAAACAATTTTTTTTAATTTGCCATGTTTCTATATAAACTTCAAATAAAACTTAAATATAGTCACTTAATCTAAACTTAATCCAATTATATTCATGCAGTCAAAGTTTGACTGAAATCAGGATGCTAGTACATTTTTATACACATTCTATTGATTTTTTTTTCAATGTAAGAATAGGAGTGTGAGGTAAATGCAGGTTTTAAAAATGTTGTTTCAAGAAATATTGACACCTAACCATATCATGTTGATCATTCCTCTGATATACAGTCTATATGTTTTCTTTTAACAATTTTGAATTGTGCAAACAGTTGAGGTCATATTCTCAATGCACCATACTTTTGCACCTGTTCGACCTCACACTTCTTCACATGCTTGAAGAACACACAATCTCCCTTACACATTGAAATATTTGCATTTGCATGCTCCGAATTCATGTTAATGTGTCTGTGTTTGTGTGTGTCTGGGTGTTTGCTTGCATACAATGATCATCTTTTCTACCACCAGTGCTGTCAGTGTGCAATGTGATGAGATCAGTGATGTTCTGTGGAGAGGGAAGGCGGGGCTTACTGGGTACAAGGTGGTGTCCTCCAGACATTGGAACATTCATCTAACCTTTTTAAGGAAAAACATGCATACACAGCTCCAATTACAAGCCTCTTACCTCCCACTCTTCCTCTTGGAAACTTTTGTCTCACTCACATCCACGCCAAATGACCTCAATTCTTTCAACTCTGTCCTCGTTTAAAAGTATATAAGAGAGGCATAAAGCTGTCACGCAGTATAGCCAACTGCGCCACATCACCCTCAGAGAGACCAGCCACATCAGGCTAAGACAGGCTGACTGTATCAAGATGCCCACTACCACCAGAATCGTCTCTGACACCCGGAGGCCAGACAAAGGTGAGCTTTATTTTCTGCATTTCACACAATTTCAAATTGGTTTAAAGCTTAAATACAGAACATGAAATTTAAAACTTTCCTAGATGTATCTACAGGATCTAGATCTTTATGACAACCATCATTATCTAGATCTTAAAGTATTGCAGCATTTATTAGTTGCTGCATTTAATACAGAAATCATCATCAGCAAAGCTTTAAACGTACTGATTTAATATCCTCAGCTTGTGTGTGCATCATTGAGGCTTTTTATTATCCTCTGAGGCAAATCCTGAGTGAATGGGTCAATAGAGTTTATGTCTGTGTCAAAAATGCAATATTTCACTGACTGATTTCATGCTTGTCATTATGAGGGGGCGTGTATAATGGTTTTACAGCCAGCCTGGGAGCAAGGGTCTGCAAGTGTCAACATCATCTGCATTAAAAAGATTTAACATGCTGTATGTATTTAACATGCTATACTGTATGTGCAGCATAATGCCAGTCTTGGAAACAGATGATATTTGGCAGGATTGCATTCAGTCTAATCCAGTGTGAACTCATTGATGTCAGCCTCTGTAGACTGGATTATCAAGACAACAGAAAGAAGGGAAGACAGCAGGAAAACAGAAGTAGACTCATGAATCTGTAAGATAACTTGCAAATGTCTACTCTTGTACAACTAGTTTGTTGTTGCTGTTATTTGCAGAAAAGATTTTTGGCTTTTTAATGATAGGAATCCAGCATCTTGCTCCAGTATCAATAAAAATGTATTTATTTACACACTTTTAAAGTTTTAACTCCATCAAATCAGATTCAGCAAGAAGTTAATCAGTCAAATCCTGTCACAGCCAGACTAACAAACCCCATTCAGATTGCCGCAGTGGGGCTGAGGCTCCTTTCGACTTAAATGTTTTGTATGGTGTCATGTTGTAATGAGGCCAGACAAAGCAGTTATTTTCATCACCTTGTGCTATATCCAGACAGGTGGCTTAAAATGTTCATGTGGTCTCTAGTCAACCTCCAGTCAACTGAGAGATAAATTTCAGCTCATTTAGACGTGACGTGCATACTACATGGTGTAAAAATAACCGTTAAGTTTGAGAAATGCAGATAATGATGACAAGTACTGTAGATTTACATGCAGTTGAGAAAGCAAAGTCTCACCTTGAACTCTTTGTCTCAACACATACCATACACAACCTGCGCTATTGTGCTTCAAGTCATTTTCATTAAAAATTCATGAATTTTGCACATCTTCCTGTTTGCCAAGACAAACTTTGTGAATGTTCTGAGATGATTTGGATGTGTGAATGAAATGGTTAGTGTCTTTTTTGGAAGGGAGGTCGCTTGATATAAATAAAACACATGAGTTAGTCAAAGTTGACATCTTAATGCTGAGGAGATTAAGTGTCTCCTCTTCTTGATGTCCGTCCTTAACTAAAACTGAGCCCTGCCTTCACACACACGATACAAAGCTGGCATCTGGGCTACGCCTGTTCTGTAGCCTCTAATTTAATGATGATTACTGTTACTTGTAGTGAAGCTTAATTTGCTAATGTCTGGCAGACCTCTAATTATTTTGCATGTATGTTACAATAAGCTACCCTACATCATTAATTTTAGAGATAATCAACATGTTTTGCCTGTAAGATAAATTTGTAAGTCAACATAACTTCACATAAACTCTTTTGCAATACAACTTCTTTTTATTTGAGATCAGAAGTAACACAGTTTTGACTTGACTCCCCAACTCTTGATGCTGGTGCATTATTCACATCAATAAATAGACACTAGTTCTACATCCTACATTTTGATTTGTAGAAGCAAAACATGTTTCATCTCATAAACTCCTCTGAACACTCCGCTCTAGTGTGACTGAAGCCAAAGCTGCAGCATGTGAGATGTCTTGGTAATTCCAGCCGCATGGCATGAATCAACCACTGTACCCAGAAAGCATTTGGTTTCTGATGTGATGATCTGACAGAGGCAGATGGTTTTCTAAGTAAACACCGTTTTGTAGCGGCACTTCATCAACTACCGAGACACAACCTGACACATACCGTTGCCTAAAATATTTAGAACCGATAAGTACATCCATCTTAATACATTTTCCTTTTTTTTTTCTTTTTTTGTGCAGTAAAGAAAGTCAAAGCTGGAAACACACCCACAGGTAAGACAGTGAAGTTATTACAAGCTTGACAACGGTTTTCGGTTTTTAAATATTTTGTATTGTAAATGCAGATGTCTTGATTTCACTGACTTCTGTCACTTCACTCCTCAGAGAAGACCCCAGTCTATGAGCCAAATATCCCTGAACCCGAATGCAGAGCTGATCTCATCAAATGTAGGAACAACTTTATCTGTTTTTATCCATCCACAACTAGGTTCAAAAGTATTTTAAGGTTTTTTTTGTTAAATAATAGTTTCTTCCTGTTTTTCAGACTGGATCAACCTCTCCTTTGATGACAAAACAGCCAATAAGCTGCTGTGGATAACAGAGAGTGGTAGTAAAGTGGCCCGTATGACTGATGAGATCACTTGTCCTGTCTTGGATAGACCAGAGAGATATGAGTATGCTCCTCAGGTACATATAGATAATGAATATGCAATATTTAATATGTATTTTCTGTTGATTTACAGTGTTGAAGACAGATATTGAAAAATGAGATGATAGAGTCATAAACTTGTCATCACCATGCTGCGGAGGGAGGGGTTTGATATGACTGTAAAACAGGGGCAACACTATGATGGACCTCAGGGCTGTCCCCTGTGTTTATTTAAATCCTGAGCCAACTGGTTTGGTGTTGCAAGTTGGAGAAAGTGAGGCTGCTCTAAATTCTTCCCAGTGGCAGATGCAGTAAATCACAGGTTATGTTCGACAACATCTAAATTAAACTGTCATTTTCATTCATGTTCTGCAAGGTTCTTTGCAAGGAAGGCATCCTGGGCTTCCGAGGCTACTGGGAGGTGGAGTTTTCAGGATGGGTCGTGGCTGGGGTGGCATACGAAGGAGCAGGAAGGAGGAACAGCGATGGACCGTGTGGCCTGGGGGAGAACGAGGAATCCTGGGGTCTCGGCTGGAGTGGTTCAAGCTATCAGGCCTGGCACAAGGGCCAGAGTTTTGAGATCGTGGGGATTCCTGAGTCCTCTATAATGGGCGTATACCTCGACCAACCGGTTGGTATACTTAATTTCTATGCTGTGGAGAAGGTGAAGAAGGGAGAGGAGGGCACAGAAGGAAAGGAAGTCAAACTTTTGCAACAGGTTAAGAGTTCGTTTAAAGAGAAAATAATTCCAGGTTTCTGGGTGGGGACAAAGTCCCACTGTTTGATCCTAAAGAATGAGGAATAAAGGACTCACATTATAGCTAACATCAGTGATCATGAGCTGAACTGTAGCAACTTTAAACACAAAATGACACTAACATGTCATGTGAAGATTAATCTTCCATGTCACTTATTTACTATCACGGCACCAGCTTTTTGTTTCTTAAATCATATGCACATTGTATCATAATCACAACATATTGTGTAGTGTAGATAAATTCCTTTGATCTTTGATGCAGATTTACAGCGCATAATTTAGAGCTATTCAGAGGGAACAAAGTGCAGCAGGTATAGATTATTTCATCTTCCAATTTTTTGGATGTTCTGGTTTATATTGATATATTTATTTGTATCCTATATTTTTATTCCTTCATTGTTATTGTTTGCTAAAATGTTAAATTCAGTGTGAATGTATGCAGAATGTTTAATATGCAAAAATGTAAATAATAAAGAATTTAACAAGTCACATTTTGTTCATTATGTCCTGACTTTTAAATCTGAATATTGACATAAGAGACTTGCAAAAATATTGCATTGTATTTAATAACTTTAATCAGCTGACTTCTACAATAAATATAGATCAAACAGGTGTTTGACTTGGCATATAAGCTTCCTCTCTAAACCTCTCTGGGCTCTTAGCGTGACATGCAGTTCATGGTAGATGTAGTATTGCAATTGACAAAAACAAACACACTAATGTTCTGGATCTCCATAATGGCCGCTGCAAAGATTACCAGTGTTAAACTTTTTTTTAAATGCAAGAGATGTTGTAATATAGGGAATCCTATCTATTAAACAATGCAAATATCAATGCACTTGATGCAAGACTTAGTAACACTTTCACATCCATGAAGCCTTGTGGGTGTATAGATTAAAATGAATGGACCCCTTGTGGCATAAATCATTATCTGCTCTATATTTTAACATCTATTTTTGGTTTGACTGAGGTGTCTTTATTTATGTGGTTCTGCTTCCTCATGTACCAGTCGTGTTGACAAAATTGACAAGACCAAATTCTGTATCTTACTGTCAGTAGTTTTTAAAACCATCTTCTTCCCTTTCTGAACAGACTCATGAAGTTTCAAGGGTGTCAAATGTCTGTGTCAGCCTTAATTATATCCATATGTCAGAGTCAAGTGCATACACCCCTTTTAACCCCCCCACGGTACGCCTGTCCCACTGACCTCAACACCTCCTTCAAACGCCTACCTCATCTTCACAGAGGGTATAAAAGTCAAGACGGACACAAAGACTTTGCACTTTTACATTAGATGAGTCGAAGAATCTTAAAGGCTCTCAAAGTGGATAAGAAGCACACTGTCTGAAGATGCCTACCAGACCTAATTCTACAAGAATCCTGTCAGAGACAAGCAAACCAGGTAAAACAATCTTGTACAATCTTAAAACAAACAAACATTTTCTAAGATAAATGTTTGTGATGTTGATTCATTGCAATAAATGGGTAAAGTTTGAGCTTCTGATGCATGACACAACCAACAGTTTTTATTGGGTGTAAATTTAAAGCCAGAGTGTTCACACATACAAACTCCTCAACTTGTCTGCTTTCCTAAACTTAAAGGGAAAGTATTTCAAATGTATGCTGAACTTGAGTATTACTTTGCCTACACGCATTTTAATAAACCACCTTTTGTGTTGCCAGAAGAGCTTTGCGCTCAAAAACAACAATATGACAAAAGTTTTTGGGCATCCATGCTTCCTCAGGTTCACTAACACAAGTTGACATCAATGAAGGCAGCCAAAAACATTTCGTGTTCTTGTCTTCTGTATTTAAAAGTGACTTCTCGAGAGTGACCTTCTTCTGTCATCATTACTCAATGTAATAAGGATAATGCACCACTCTTCCTGAGCATAGAGGAAAATCAATATATGAATGTAATTTGTTTTATGATGTTGATTGATATTTTCCATTATAAAAAATTGTTATGAAAGTATCATAGAAGAAGATACTTACAGTGGGGGTTCCCAGTTTCACCCGCTGCAGGGCTACTCATGAATAAGATATTTCAAGAATCAGGTGATGACAGTTAAAAATGAAAAAATTGTCCACACTGTCCATCATTGTCTTGTCATTTTTTAACATGCAGACTTTTGTCAAATTCTTAGTCTTACTCACAACTTGTCTCAAATGTTTATGAATTACTCATTGCTTCAATTCCTCATTGAGTATCATGTTTCATGTCAAGACTGTTAAGAGTGTTGTGTCATGAGCAGTAAACAGCTCTTCACCTCCAGGCAGTTTAACCTTACTAGGCCTTTACATTTGTAGGAAAGAAAATTAAATCCAACAAGAATGAGAAGACAAATGCAGGTAATGGACTCATGCATACATTGACCTATACTCATACTTTGAACATTACTTTGTTTATTTCATTATTATTATTACCTTACTTTTGTTCTATTTTTATTCTTCTATGTCACGTTTGTGGTATCACAAGCCAAGACACATTCTTTGTATGCTTGCATCACTTGTAAAAAGTAATACAACTGTTTCTGATTCTGATTATATAGTGAACATCATTCTTCGTATTGTATTCAAGCCAACTTCCTCTCCTTACAGAAAAAGTTCCCATCTATGTGCCTAACATCCAAGAGCCAACAAGCAGAGCTGAGCTCATTAAGTGTACGTGACTTTTTCATCCAAAATTATTAAATGATCAGCAATATTTTACAGTTTTTGTTGTTAGTTTATAAATAAAAGATACCATTACCTGGTTTTCTCCTGTAGACTGGTTTAATTTGACTTTGGATGACAAGACTGCCAACAAGATGTTGTGGATTTCTGACAGTGGGTCTAAGGTGTGTCGTAGAACTGAGGAGATTTGTCCTGTCCTGGATAGACCAGAAAGATATGAGTGCTCTCCACAGGTCAGTAAAAACAATAATACAAATACATTTATAGGCTATCTGGTAAAGAAACAAATGTTTAACTTTCTTTCTTCCTTTTCTTTGTTTCATTTCTTTGAAGGTGGTTTGCAAAGAGGGGATTTGGAAGATGAGGACTTACTGGGAAGTGGACTACTCAGGCTGGGTGGTAATTGGAGCCACCTATGAAGGAGCAGGAAGGAGGTCAGACTCTGGGCCAAGCGGCCTCGGAGAAAATGAGGAGTCCTGGGGTCTGTGCTGGTCAGGAACACGTTACCAGATTTGGTTTAACGGGGTCAACAAAGATATATACGATGTCCCATATTGCTCAACTATTGGGGTTTACATCGACCAGCCTGCAGGCATTATAAGTTTTTACACTGTAACTGGTGAGGGTGCAGAGAGGGAGGTTAAACTGTTGCACAGGGTAAAGACTACGATTGAGAAGAAGATTCTTCCAGGTTTCTGGATGGGAATTCAATCCACGTGTACAATACTGAAGATAGCAGATTAAACTGTCAAAGCTGATTAAATAGGTTTTGATTATGTTTTGAAATGTTACTGTTAACTGTAGTTGATGCTATATTAACATATTCTCCCAATTCTTATGATCTAATAGCTCAAATCACTTTTAATCAGAGTCACACATGCATTAAGGTCTGGTACTGCCTGTGGTATTTGTTCAAAGAAAACCTTAGTTATTCTTAAACTTTTCGTTTATGTTTTTCAGAAATATTTTTCTATTTTTGTGTATTTATTTGTCTGATTGTCCTTTATTATACATGTCTGATTCTATAGGATCTCATTGAATTTGTATGAAGTAGTATTATATAGGATATTTATGAATATTGAATGTCCTGTGACTTTATGGATTGTGAAATAAAGAATGAGTTATTATAAATGAATGGTGATATACTGATTTTTCCCCCCTTATCTTGTACGTAATTTATGGCCGTATGGAAGGAAATTGTCATATTTTAGGTTTCTTAAAGCTGCAAAATAGTAACTGTCATAGAGATGAAAGCATCTAAATCCACTGAATTTCATGCTTAATATCTACTGATAACCATTTAAAATGAAATCATCATAGGACTATTTACAGCTTCTTATTTTCCATGAGTGATCATTGCCCAGTGGGTAAAAGCCTTTGTGTGTTGAAAAGATAAGGTTGCACACACAGTGTCAAGCACTCAGAGCATCAATCCCTCGTGGATTTTGGCTGAGCAAAGAAGAAGGAGTGAGAATCACACCCGCTGGGTTAAAGGCCTCACTTTGATATGTGAGAGGCTCCAGCCCGAAGATCACTTTCCTACATTGACAGGTGGGCCTCAACTCAGCCGCCTTCACACCTTAAGCATGAGCTTTAGAAGAACTAAAAGTGGGGCACACCAACAAAGACTGAACATCCACACTGCTGAAGGCCCAATGCATCATGCAACCCTCAAGAAGAGCTGCAGTGATCAACTACTCATGAGTCATGCAAGTATTTCATGCACTTTAACTGCCATCATTTGTCCTTCTTATTTATAGCACATTACATACAGTAAAGGTCATGTTTTATTGTGATTATTCAATGCATAGGTCATTGGAACATGTATACATAAGTGGGTCAAAATTAAATGACCCTGTATGTTATTTCTCTATATAGAGCAAGGAATCCCTGTCCGTCTCTATGTTCAGGCAGGTGACATATTAAAGGAAAAACTGGTACAGGTCTGAATGCTTAACCCTTACAGTGAGGGGATCTAGTGGCTCTTATATGCTGTGGGGGACATTTTTCTGGCATGGTTTGGGTCCACTTCGCCCTTTAGAGAGAAGGCTCACTGTAAATTAATACAAAATTGTTCTGAGGGATCACCCTTATCCTATGAAACATGTCTATCCTGATGGGAGTGGCCCTTTCCAGAATGACAATGCCCCCATCTATTGGACACGAGGGGTCACTGAATGATTTGATGAGTATGACAATGTTGTGAATCATATGCTGTGGCCTTCGCAGTCACCAGATCTCAATCCAACTGAACACCTACAGGAGACTTTGGACTGATATGTTAGACAGCATTGTTCTGGCTGCTGTTCTGATCTACTTCATACCTGGCTGTTGTGTCAAAACCTGGTTCACTGAGAAAGGAGCCACAGTCTCAGATCCCAGACACTCCAAACCTGCAGGGGGCAACCACATCAGTGGTGGAACCCCAGGTAAGAGGAAGGAAGTGCCTGAGGGAGCACATTCACCTGCGCACCCATACAGGAAGCATGGTCTGAAATGTTTGGAGCTGGCTCAGTCAGCTGTCTTGCCTGCTCCTGGAGACACCTCACAGCCACAGCTCCTGATTGACCATTGAAGACACCACTGGTACAGAACAGTAGATGTTTAAGTTTGGAGGCCATGCTTCCCAAATGCTTTGATTGCGTGTTTGTGGTTGCAATGGTTATTTTTGTTGAGTAAATTGGAAACTTTATTATGATTTTATAGAAGTACTTTGGTACTTGTGCTTTGTTTCTAGTACTCTAATAGTGACCTTTGGTGTAGCTTGTTACTTTAATTGTTAACCTTTTTGAAATGATTTGAGTTGAATTAATCTGAATAAGTTTAATTTCTTTTCATTTATCAAGTAACATTTATTAATTCATTTATTCTTTATATTAAGAAGTGTGAACTGAAATTATTTGCTATTAATGCCTTTGTCTTTCTGTTTATCCTAGGTTATTAACCTATTCTGTTACACCCCATTCATCCCCTTCTGACCCAAAATAAAAAACTCAAGATTGAACAGAATTGAGTTGTCCATCGTGTCCTTCAGCAGTTGATCAGCCGTTTTCAAGTTTGGGCAGAGCTGTGGTCAACAAATACACACTTCAACAACACATAACTTGACAGTTAATAACCACCGTGGACAGTGAGGACAAGGATTAAAGGCCTGAAGTCAAGCTGTCGACGAGAAGGACTGGAAATTCTCCACCATGGCGGAGGAGGCTCTTGGCAAGTCAGTCAAGCAACTGAAGCAAGAGAGGACCTCAGCTAAAAGTGCCTTCACCAAACAGGCAAACTATCTGAGCAAAGCTGCAGATGGCCTGGTCAAACATGAACTACAAGAGGAGTTCTACAAGCTCAGCTCCCTGGCAAGATGTGTCAGCGATGCAAATGATGACTACAGGGCTGGTCTACTGGCAGATGCTGAAGCAGGAACTGAGAAGGATGAAGAGGTCAAGCTCGACATGCGCCAGCAGGCTGAGCTTGAAAGGACAATAGAAGAGTGCGACGCGAGGCTGGGGGACATCCGTGAAGCGATCCAATCCAACCTCTGGCCAAGATACGGTAAGGAGGAGGTTCACTCTGCAATTGGAGAAGCGGAAAGAGCCTGTGTCAGAGCCCAAGCAAACCCCATCGCTGCTATCAATAGAGACGGCTACGAAATGCAGCTGAGAGAAGCAGAGAGGCTAATCCATGAGGCAATAGCGAGCCTGAAAGACTGGGGAAAAATGGATTCCACATGATCAGACAGCAGACCTGAAAGGCAGATTGAAAGACCTGAGAACATTCCGCAGCAACCTTGAGGCCAGGAGAGCAGAATTCCTCACCGCACAAAGAATTGCAGAAGAGGGAAGAAGAGGATCAGAGCCCCAACTGATGGCAGTTCCACAGCCGGTTCCACAAGCAGTGGTGAGAATAAAGCCAACCAGTCTACCGAAATTCACTGGGTTCAAGAGGAATTTCCACAGATGGAGGAAAGACTGGGAAAGCCTGCAAAAGCAGGGAGAACCGACTGGCTCAGTGGAGGTAAAGAAGTTCCAACTCCTTGACAGTGTGGACGAGAGGATATGCAGAGACCTGCGGCTGTCTACATACAACACTGCTGAAGACATATTCAGAGTGCTTCAAAACAGGTACGGAAACAAGTCAGCAATTGCCTTGGAA
This sequence comes from Scomber scombrus, assembly GCF_963691925.1. Classification (NCBI taxonomy): domain Eukaryota; kingdom Metazoa; phylum Chordata; class Actinopteri; order Scombriformes; family Scombridae; genus Scomber; species Scomber scombrus. The sequence goes on from NC_084990.1 coordinate 11,739,818, forward strand.
ATAATCGAGGACCTGGAGAGGATCCCTCCCTTGAAGTCGTACCAGCCGAGGAAGGTAATTGACCTAATTCAAGCTGTGGAAAAGGCCCTGAATGACCTCACCGAGCATGAAAGTGCTGGAGCCATCAAGAATCCCCTGGTGATCAGATCCATAGAGAGCAAACTGCCTGACAATATGAAGAGGGACTGGCTGACATTCATGGTCAATCCAAGAAACGGAGTCACACCTGACAATCACTTCGATAGCCTCCTCACATTTTTAAAGACTCAGGAGGACATTCTAGAGAAACTAGACCAACTGGGTGTAGGTGAGAGACCGGAGAAGAAACCTACCTACCCGGAGAAGAGGTTTGCCTCCACAAAGTCCACAAGAAGAGGAGGATGTGTTGTCTGTGGAGACGAAAGGCACAGAGATAAGATTTTCTTTTGCAAGCGGTTCAAAGAATTAAAGCCTGGTGAAAAGCTAAACGCCGTTGAAAAGCTAGGAGCATGCAGAAGATGCCTCATGTGTCATGAAGAGGACGAGGAATGTACAGACACTTACCTGTGCAGGAACAGAGACTGCAAGAGAGACCACCATTTCTTTCTCTGCCTGAAAGGAGGATTCAAGGGGAAAGAATCTGAGAAAGTGGGAAAACCCAGCACCAGAAGGCAAACCCTCACAGAGGAACAAGAGAAATTAATATCTGAGCTCCGCCCAGACATGGCAGAAAAATTCAGGAAAGCTTTCACCAACATGGCTGCAAAATCACACTGCACTGGAAAAAACCTACCTGGAGTGATGGACTCAAACACATGTGAGTTACCAGTTATTCTTATGCTCCTTGAGGTAACCACCAATGCGGGGCAGAAGATTGGAACACTCATTGACTTAGCATCAGACACCAACTACATCACTCACAGAGCTGCCAGAAGACTGAAACTACGAAGTGAAAGAATCACACTGGTTGTCCATGGAGTCGGAGGCATGGCCATGAAGGTAAAGACCAAAAGATACTTACTCAAGGTAAGAGTCAAGACACCCAGAGGCACAGAGAGAGCTCATGAGCTGATCTGTTATGGCTTGGATGAAATTGCAAGAGTGCACAGAGTCATCAAACCGCAACAACTCAAGAAGTTTTTCCCTGACACCAGCCTGGAAGACCTCCACAGACCAGAGCACGTCGAGCTTCTCATCAGCCACCGTGAAGGAAGACTCGCCCCACAAAGAGTAAAGGTAGTAGGAGATCTCATCCTTTGGGAGAGCCCTTTAGGAAAGACCGTCGGCGGAGCGCATCCAGACCTCTTTGAAGTCGTGGTCATGGCCCTACACAACTCTGAGACTCACTTTGCACGATCGATGAGGACCACAGCAGTGAAGTATCAAGAAATTGCTGAGATACACGAGATCAAGGCTGAAACCAAAAGCACAGCTGGCAGAGAGTTCTTAGACTGGTGGAAATGGGACAGCATTGGAGCAGCCTGTGAACCCATGTGTGGAGGATGCAGATGTGGTAATTGTCAACCGGGAGGTAAAGACATGACTCTGAGCGAGGAGAAAGAACTGGAGATCATCAGACGAGGCCTTACCTACGTGGAAAAAGATGCACACAGTCAGGAGGCTCATTGGGACACAAAATACCCCTGGATTGAGGATCCAAGTTCCCTGCCCAATAACAGGAATGGAGTGGAGGCCACCTTTCTACGGACAGAGAGACAGCTCAAGAAAGAACCAGAGTGGCGGGTGGCATACACAACTCAAGTCCATGAGATGGTGGAGAGGAGAGCAGCAAAGAAACTCACCAAGGAAACCATCGCTGACTGGAAAGGCCCAGTATGGTATGTCAGCCACTTGGTGGCGCCAAACCCACACTCCATTACAACACCTGTGAGACTGGTATGGAACAGCAGCCAGAAGTTTAGAGGGCTCAGCATGAACGACCTCCTCCTGAAAGGGCCTGATGTTCTCAATCCCATCCGAGCAGTGTTATTAAGGTTCAGAAGAGGAGTCCATGCTGCTCTAGGTGACATCAAGAAAATGTACAATTCTGTGTGGCTTGAAGATCTGGAGATGCACCTCCACAGACTTCTCTGGAGAGACAGTGAAGATGGAGAAATTGAGGAATATGCCATCACCAGAGTCAATATTGGTGATCGACCAGCAGGGTGCATCGCACAACTGGCCATGAGAGAGACGGCAAAACTGCCTATGTTCACTCACCTGGAGGAGGAGCATAGGATCATTGAAGAGGATGCCTATGTGGATGACATCCTGACATCTCATAATGACCTGGACAAGCTAGACAAAACCACCAAAACAGTCGAAGAAGTCCTGAAAGCAGGTGGATTCTTCCTCAAGCCGTGGGTCCGGTCAGGCCAAAGTGGGAGGCAGACACAAGCATCACAACATCCAGAAACGTTGGATCAAGTCTTCATTCTTCCCAACCAAATGAGAGAAGGAGACAACAAAGCCCTTGGAGTAGGGTACCTGGTCGAATCTGACAAACTGTATCTCATGACTTCAATCAACTTCTCAAAGAGAAACAAGAAGATGAGAATCAGCCAAAATCTTCCTGGGAAAGGGGTAAGAGAAAAAACTCCAAACCCACTGACTAGAACACAACTTCTTAGTCAAGTGGCTAGCCTGTATGACCCCCATAGGCCTTGCAACACCTACCAAACAAAAGGGAGCCATTCTAGTCAGAAGAGCTTTTCAGGAAGCTGGAGGCAAAACTCTAACACGAGACACATGGGACAAACCTCTGTCTGAAAGACTTAGAGAAGAAGCTATCCACCTGTTTGAGGAATACACACGGCTCAACCAAATCACCTTCCACAGAAGCCTCACACCAGTCAAAAGAATTGGAGGACCCTGGGGAATAACATTCTCTGATGGAAGTGACCAGAGCTATGGCGCTGTTGTGTACTTCAGATGGGAGACCGAACAAGGCGTCCAGGTCCGGCTTGTTGAGTCCAAAGCAAAGCTCACACCACTTGACCAAAAAGGAGAACCAGTGAAAGCTGAGGTATGTGGTGCTGTCTTTGCTGCAAGGCTCAGAAGATACATTGAAAAGCACAGTCGGATGCAAGTGGAACGTTGGCTCCATCTGCTGGACAGCCAAACCGTGCTAGGAGCAATACAGAGAGACAGTTATGGGTACCAGACCTTTTTCGCAAACAGAGTGGGAGAGATCCAGAAGTCCACATCAGTTGAGGACTGGAGGTGGATTCCAGGTGAGGAAAACATTGCAGACATCATAACAAGAGGAGGAAGCCCAGAAGACCTCAATGAGGACTCTGTGTGGCAGAATGGACCAGAGTTTCTGACACGACCTGTGGATGAGTGGCCGACAAAGTCAGCCAAAGATGTCGCTGCGTATGCCAAAGAAAGTTTAAACAAGCTCCAAAGGAAATGTTTTACAGCAGCACTGACCCGAGCACAGGTGAGGAGAAACCAAAATGCCCCATCTGCCACTGCAATTCCACCGCCTCCAAATTCTGCTCAAGGTAAAACTGACCAAACCAAGGACCTGCAAAGCAGCCCCATTGGAGATAAACACCAAATCCAAATCCGGAGACCACCTGCTGGTTTTGCAGTGGGAAAAATCCTTGACATCAGCAAATTCAGCAGTTTAACTAAACTAACCAGAGTCATCGCCTGGGTGTGGAGAGCTGCCACAGAGTGGAAGGAAGTGCTGGCCAGAACTTCAGGCACAGATGAACCAAAGAGGGTGAGAACGTCTTCAGCTCAAATCAAGTCCAGAGCCAAAGAAGCAACACTTACCGTCAGGGAGTGTGAAGATGCACTCAGGGATCTCTTCCTGCCAGCTCAAGAGGAGGTAACTTTTCCAGACACCACTCTCAGCAGACTTGCTGTTGTCAAAGATGAAAACACTGGACTTTTACTCTGTGGAGGAAGATACCAAATCTTTAATGATGAAAAAAACTGCAGTACCAATCTTGCCTTGCACATCATGGGTATCCACTCTTCTAGCTCAAGAAGCTCACAAAGCAAACCATGAAGAAATCGCAGGCACACTCCTCCGGATGAGAAGGAAAGCCTGGGTGGTAAGAGGCCGGAAACTAGCTCAAAAGATTGTTGACAACTGTGTGGCATGCAGAAAAGCCAAGGCCAGAAGATGCCAGCGACCTTCCGTCAGAGCGAATAACACCGGCCAATCCATTTGAGTACACAACATTGGACTTATTTGGACCTTATGAAGTGAAGGATGAGGTGAGGAAAAAAGTGAAGCTCAAAGTGTGGGGAGTTGTCTTCTGCTGTATGGCGTCCAGAGCTATGCACACTGACCTTGTCAGTGACCAGTCAGCTGAAGGCTTCCTGTTGGCTTACCAACGATTCACAGCATTGAGAGGACATCCAAGAAAACTGTGGTCGGATCCTGGAAAAAACTTTGTCGGAGCCAGACCGGCCCTAAAGGAGCTCTACATGTATCTGGACGGGCTGGAAAAGTCAAAGCTTGAAAATGAAGCCTCCAAACATGGCACAGAGTCGAGCTGGAAAATCCATCCACCAGATTCGCCTCACTGGAACGGAGCTGCTGAAGCTGCTGTCCGCACCGTGAAGCGGGCTTTGCACAATCTGGGAGGTAATGGAGTCTTCACATGGGGTGAGTTTCAAACCTTCCTTTATATGGCTTCCAACCTCGCCAATGAAAGACCTATTGATGCCAGGACTCAGAGCCGGGAGGACTGTGTAGAGTACATCAGCCCAAATTCACTTCTGCTTGGAAGAGCTGGACCAGGGACCTTTAACTTTGAAGGCTACAGCTACAAGAGGTTAAGAGCTATCCAAACAGAAGTTGATCGGTTCTGGAGGAAATGGAGCCAATTAGCAGGACCAAACCTCTTTGTCAGGACCAAGTGGCACACAGCACACAGGAACGTGGCCGTTGGAGATGTTGTCTGGCTCGCTGACCAAAACACCCTGCGAGGTCAGTTCAGGCTTGCCAGAGTCATTGATGTCAATGCTGACAAAAAAGGAATCGTAAGGGATGTGCATGTCAGAACCTTCCCCAGCTACCCAGTCTCAACTGTGAAGCCCACTCAAAAGGTGAGAAATCCATCAACCAAAATACCTGCAACAGTTCTTCACAGAGATGTCAGACGGATAGTCGTCCTGCTTCCAGTTGAAGAGCAGCAACAATGGAGCAACTGAATCCATCACAGAGCTGGTGTGACCTCCTTGGGTTGAGCAACCAGGAGGTCAAGTGGGAGGTGTTGTGTCAAAACCTGGTTCACTGAGAAAGGAGCCACAGTCTCAGATCCCAGACACTCCAAACCTGCAGGGGGCAACCACACCAGTGGTGGAACCCCAGGTAAGAGGAAGGAAGTGCCTGAGGGAGCACATTCACCTGCGCACCCATACAGGAAGCATGGTCTGAAATGTTTGGAGCTGGCTCAGTCAGCTGTCTTGCCTGCTCCTGGAGACACCTCACAGCCACAGCTCCTGATTGACCATTGAAGACACCACTGGTACAGAACAGTAGATGTTTAAGTTTGGAGGCCATGCTTCCCAAATGCTTTAATTGCGTGTTTGTGGTTGCAATGGTTATTTTTGTTGAGTAAATTGGAAACTTTATTATGATTTTATAGAAGTACTTTGGTACTTGTGCTTTGTTTCTAGTACTCTAATAGTGACCTTTGGTGTAGCTTGTTACTTTAATTGTTAACCTTTTTGAAATGATTTGAGTTGAATTAATCTGAATAAGTTTAATTTCTTTTCATTTATCAAGTAACATTTATTAATTCATTTATTCTTTATATTAAGAAGTGTGAACTGAAATTATTTGCTATTAATGCCTTTGTCTTTCTGTTTATCCTAGGTTATTAACCTATTCTGTTACACCCCATTCATCCCCTTCTGACCCAAAATAAAAAACTCAAGATTGAACAGAATTGAGTTGTCCATCGTGTCCTTCAGCAGTTGATCAGCCGTTTTCAAGTTTGGGCAGAGCTGTGGTCAACAAATACACACTTCAACAGCACATAACTTGACACTGGCTGATGTATTTCTGGGGACTCAAGGAAAGTGCAGTATTGAGTGTCAAGTTCTTTGGATGAGTGGTTCTCAAGAAATACATAAAATACCTCAAAAACAACATTGATTTGCTTCTTCTGTCCCTGGCCAGCACCACTCTGACATTGCAGCCCACACTGTGGTCAAACACCTGCAGTGTTAATGACTTGAAAAGTTTAAGAGACTGAAGCTCTACCATTGAACTGTGTAGTGTGAATGAAACATATACATAAAGCTGATGGTTAAAAAGGTAATTTGTGGTTTTGACTTTTTGTTGCTGTTTTTGCTGTTGTTACATGTGTACAATAGCCTATATATAACTGCTGAAGTACATCTGTGATCATAGACATCTATTTGTGATTTATGCAGTGGTTCCTGTGAAGTCTCAGTGAGAATTTACGGTCAGTCATAGTTGAGCTCTGCGCACTTAAACCTATGTGACAGGTACACATATTGATTGTTGACTAAAGGAAATTGGAGTCCATAATCCAAGAATAATCACACCCAGAATGTCAGTGTCCTACATGTTTGTTTCTGGATATGTGGGTTTATTCCAGGCATGTGTGTAGTAACCCGAAGCTTGTGTCATGAGCAAAGTGGTATACGCTATATAAGTGACACATATTGTATGACATATAGGTTGGGGGGCGAGGGGGGTGGATGGATGCGAATGTCCCACATTTCATGCTGCTGTGTGCATTGCTTTGAACACAAGTGAATAAAAATGTTTCTTTTATGTGCATTAATTCTATTATATATTACAATAACAGGAATTATAATACACTATGATCCATGCAAAAACAAATGTCATTGAGTGACCAGCAATCATTAATTATTATGATACTTGACCCTATGTCATTATAAAATGCTTTATAATGTGTTATATTGCCTAATTTAAGTTCTTATAATTATAATTATACAGTGCTATAAGCAGATTAAAATGCACTATAAGTATGTTTAAAAATGTATTATAGGCATGGGTGTCATATAAGGTGTTACCAAAACATGTTTAAAATAAAATATAAATGCAGAAATATTTAATAATATCAAATAATATAATGAAATGTGGAGGATCAAAATCATTTATTAACAGCATTATAATATAACAATCAGATTTGTACTCACTTCAAACAACATCTAAGAGCTTCTTGTGAACACTGTGCACCAGCTTGATGGTTGTTGATTCTAAATTACATCTACTCAATGTACACCTGGATAAAAACTCCCATCTGGTCTGACACCACCCTATCGATGATATGCAGCACTCATTTATCCTGACTCTATTGGTCCCTGGCAGATTTACTGTCATGTAGCTATTGGCCTGCATTCAAACTGTACAGTCTTACATGGCCTGGAGGGAGCATCAGTTACATTTGGCTGCTCTCCACCACTTTCTCTGTATGCTTGTGTACAGAACACACACACACACAAACACACATAGACATACACACACAGGTATACACAAAAACCTTTTCACACAAGTATGAAATGTTGACGTTGCTACTGCATTAAAACACATTAAATTATATTCTTTAGTAGTCTGGTGTTAACTATTGTTCTTAAATACCTGCAAAATAATTTGTGGGGAATTGCAGGTTCCTCTGTTATTTAATTAAGGTGCTTTAGGCAGTGGGTCCCTTTAACCACGAAGACCATTAAAACACTATTAGACTGGGTGGTTATACATTGGCATACTTTTTCCATACTTTTTGTACAAATTTGTCTTTCTGACCACAGTTGGTTACAAGTCATGCGAAAGTCAACAGCATCATCTTCTGTAAAAAAGATGCATTACAAGTCTGACTGTCACTGTCTTCTATAGGCTTTGTTGATTTTCTGCCATAATATCTAATTGCTGTATGACTTTTAAAATGTGTCTGTATGATGACTATATTTAATAAAATAATTGTTTATGTTAAAAAAATTCTGGTACAACTATCAGGTTAAGTTTGCTAGATAATCAAAATTGTTCAAGGGCTCCACCTGCTGGTTTCTTGTTGTTTGTACACCACTGAAAGCAAACAATCATCACAATGTGGGTTGCATACTTGTATCATGTGTAATGTGTTCACCTATATATAACTTGCACTCAAAACCCAATAACATGATGACTGGCTAATTTATTACAGGATAGAAACAGATAATTATTAAACCCAATGATGAATTATGAGTTTATTTCATATTAAATGAAATATTACTTATAAAATTACATCCTATAATATCACATTACACTTGCATCACATGCATAATTTTTCACTAATCCAACTAATTTGTAATCTGTGTTAAAATAATTACAATTAATTACTTGTATCCATTTTATTCCACTTTCTTTCTAACCACAATCCTACAGTATTACTTGTAATTCATCATTCCTTTGTTGACTCAACATCCCAAATGATGATTTTAAAAATGTGACGAAAGTTATCTGCAGTAAGTGTTTGCTGTTAGGGCTCCTCAGCTGTGGAATGGCCTGCCTGAGAAGCTCCAGATTGCCACATCAGTATCTTCTTCTAAATTGTGTTTGAACACTTAATTTTATCAAAAGGTTTTCTTATAAACTTTATTTTATTTAATGTCTATGTTTACTACTAATTAATGTGTTATACTGTACTTTATTCTTAATGTTGCATTTCTCTGTTAGCGTGTAATGGACATACAAGTGGCAAGCCCAAATGTACCACATCAAAATATAGTTGCCATGGTGAATCATTTGTCAAACACACACAAGAACAAAACTTCTTAAATTACATTGCAAACAAAGAACTTTGTCTTCTGGACCAAGCTTTACAAATAAAACATGCCTCACAAAAGGTTCCCTTCCTGAAACACAGCTCAAGTTTCTTATAATTATTCATCCATAAAAACTCATGAGACATAAGCACATTTTACTATATAGTGTTGCCATCAAATCATCGTATAATGAGCAGTAAAACATAAAATGAACTCTTTCTTCAGTCTCATGTAAATCACACAGTGTTTACTATTTTCTCTTCAGTAAAGCTGCCTGTTTTTATAGCTAACAGTAATGTACCTGAACATAACTGCATGTGTACACAGAGATCTTTGACTTTTTGATCAAATCTGCTTCACATAAGGCTCCACACTGTAGTTGTTTTTCATCAGACAATATTTCTTAATTTTGGTTTGTAGAGCTATATTATCAACATTGTGTTCATCATCAACACATTGTATACGCTTGTGAGAATGTAACAGACAGATGTGATGACGCACCATTTTTCACTGTGGCACCTCCTAACTTTCATTTATCAACATTTTGTCAGTCCTCAAAAGAACTACATTACCCATGAGCCTTGACACCATTGTTCCTGCTTCCCATGTGAGAGCGCTCCACAGGTTGCTCAGTGTGTAACAGGAGATGATAAGTAGCTATGCAGCTGTCAGTCAACAGGGCTTATTGTGTAGAATGCTAAATGGGAGGGGTCGTAAATATCTGGAGGCAGACTGATTTGTTCCCTTGTGAGAACTGGACATCCTGGGCATCTGAGGTCACAACCTTCCTGGTCAAAACCAAATGGCCTGAACATGTGAGGTACTAATTATAAGATGGCATGATTACCATTTGTGTGTTGAGCAATGGCTTGAATGTTTTGTGGCATGCTTATAGTACAGTATGTGTCAATCCAATATGTGCTGGATGAAAACAACAATAGAATTCCTAGATATAAAATTGGATTTCTTTCACCCACGCTGCTTACATTTAAATCTTGTGCCACCAACCCGCCAGGCCTGCCTTCTGCTGTCCTGTGAGAGTAATTTTAGACTTGACTTTTCGCCTCTCTTCCTTGTTCCTATCATAGCACTTAAAATGCCTTTAATATCTTCCTCTTGTACAGCAATAATGCCAGCTCTCCTGAGGCTGTTGTGTGGCCCACTGCTGACTATCAGCTTTCATTTTTCCTTTGACTGTTTTCCTTTCTGTCTAGTTTTTTGATATTATTCATGACTAGAGATGCTCTCACTTTTCTCACCTTAAAGCACTGTACACCTGTTTTCTTACAGCTGTATAAGCTGAGTTTGTTTGTATAAGACGCACTGACGCTGACTCAGTGCGGCAGGAATTCCTAAATACGGGTTTTTGCTTAACTGTGGAAAGCGTTCAAGTCGAGACATATCTATTATAAGACAATAAAATTATCTCTGGCGTGTTGATGCTACATTAAATATTTTATATGTGTATTTTATATGTGTGTTTTACAATAAACTGTAGGTTTTTTGATAGATTATGTTATTTAATTAACATGTTTTTGGTTCTAATTTAAACATAGTTTTCCTGCTGTTTTTACTTTAAATTATGTGTTGCCTGATTACTCACAAGTTCAATGAATACAACTCAGATTCAATATAAGTTTCTAGCACATACGTTGGATTATTTGTTGTATTACTGCTCATTAAATGTTGCACTCACATGTCACAGCAAGGTCTTTGTTGTCTCGGCCTTTATCAAAGGTGAAAATTCAAGGCATACATCCAAATATCTAATCATATCTAATAGCTGAGAAATGAAATTCAAATCATGCAGAGGGCAGAGAAGAAGAATGAGAGAACAGCTGGGTTTTTTTTCTTTGTAAATTCCTAAGTCACAAACCCACACTCAGCAAAAGACAGAGAGGCTGTCAAGGGCAGGGAGAGAGGGAGGGACACTGAAGAAAAGAAGGGGGGGTAAGAAAGAAGGGGCTCACAGAGAGCGCACTGTTAGAGGGGAGAAAAGCGTTGTGTCAACAGCCAGCGTAGGTAGATCACCGGACAAACGCCGCTGTTAGAAGTCATAACGTGGGAAAGAAGTGAGAAACAGAAAGGGAGATTCACACATACGAGGAGGGAAGCGGAGTGTAGCAGGAGAGTGTTGTGACTGTTTGGGCAACAGGAGCTTGTGGAAGCCAGGAAGAGGGCAGCCAAGCTTGAGGAGATGCTGTGAGGAAGCGTGCCAAGTGATGGAGCTTGAAGCAGCCAGCAGGCGGGTGCAATTAGTCAGGTACAGCAATATGTCATCTTTATTATGATTTATTCTCATGTAAAGCTAGATACTGTACTGTTTTATGAGCAATTTAACCATTTTACAGTAAGATATTTATTTGTGCTCCAATATGACTTTATTTATACTTTATTATCTATTGTTTAATGAATTTAAAGTAACTTTCAGGCCTATTATACATTCAGTAGAAAGACTGCAAGGTTAACAGGACTATTAAAAAGCATGGCTGATGTGATGCATTATCTGTGGCTGAAATATTACAGGCCTACTGGGGGACTTTTTCCACAGTTTTGCCTAGCTGTGATATTCCAGCTTTATTTGCACAGCAACTTTTATATCTCCTAAACCTCAACTTTATTCTCTTCTTTGCTGTACAAGAATCCCATGTCTTCATTAGGAAATCTTCTAAGCCAGGCAAATTAGTGTGACACAGCAGCTTACGTCACTGATATACTTATGAAGGTCAAATGTGCTGTGATGATTTTGTTGACATTAAAAGTCATGAGAATGTAAAAGACACGCAAACGTTTTTGTTGATGGAGACGGAGGATATTTTCCCGGGCCGATGTATTCAACATGCTCTGTGTCCAACTTCACATGATGCTCCAGAGTCTTTGGGCACCACAAAGCACACTCTGTGTGGTACACAGACCGACCATTTGTCCTCTCTATCCCTCTTTAGCATTTTAAGTCTTCTCCTCCCCAAGCAAGTGACCCCTGCTGATAATGAAGGAGATTTTCCAAATATTTCACGACACCCACGTAACCCCCAGCAGCTACGAGATTGTTAGTCTCCGTTCTCATCTCCTACAAAGACTTGATTGTTTTCTTTCATTTACTCTGTGTCTCACTTGTGAGGGATCGTGGTTGATTCCGACATAGATTACGGATGCTAATTGTGTCTCTGGGTCACCCACGAGTGCTTGTGGAGGCTCACTGTGAAATGTTTCTCATTACATTTTATCTTCATGTTCATCTGTGTTGTTGTTTCAAGACAGTCAACAATAATTGTACAGTGCATAAACACTATAAGAAGCCTTTTGGGGGGAAAGTTACAGCAGGTGTATCTTAAAGTAGCTGAGAGTCAGTTTTAAAACCTAAATATGAGTTGTTTTCAGTTGTGAGTTTTCATTACATACATATTAAACAAAACATATGCACATATATTCATACATAGGACATATAAACTGCAAATACAGTACACAGAGTTCACCTATATACAATAGAATACATAAATAAATTAGTTTAGAATAAAGAAGACTTGTAAGGAATGTATTTTATGTTAAAATAATATGCAAAGAAGTTTTATATAAATCAATAGTAATGTTAAAAAATGTAATTTTAAGAAATATGACGTGATTCACATCCAAAAAAGAGGGACTTGACTGTGAGTAAAATGCCAAAAATCTCATAACAGACTTCCAATAAATACATTTCCATAAATATATTATGCTGTAAAAGTTCATTATAGCAGAATTGGGTAAGTACAATGTGCAGGTGTGAGAAACATGCTACCGTGTGACCTGAGGCACAGACCCTGCTGATAAATCCTTGTGGTCACGTGTTTGAATAGAAAGCATAAAAGAATGTAGAAACCTCTGACACAGTGAACCCCACCCCTCCCCTCCCTACACATTTGTTTCCGACATGCCAGTTTACGTCCCTTGTACACTCCACACTCTTTTATTTGGGTTTTCTGTACTCGGCAGTCCATAGAGCATGTCTGCAGTTAGGGACGCATTCCAAATCTCGTCTGTCATACCAGCCCTGCCCCTGCTGCCAGATTGGTTTTCACACAGTTCTGGGCCCCTCCCTGCTACCACGGCGACACAGCTGTCACCTGTCAGTTTCATCGTGGGGATGCGCACCGGCCTGTTATGGCTCAAAATAGAATTGTGGGAGAGTTTCGCTGGGAGTGGGAAGATCACAACACAGAGTTTCCGAGAGAATGAACAGTTGACTTGGAAAAAATCTCAGCCATATGGGAATGTGGCATATGTGTGTTTGGAGGCTACAGGGTGCTGTTCATGGGAGTAACTGACTACTTCTACAGAGGGAGAGACTGATTCAGATGGTATTGGTAAGGCCTCATGTCTTAGCCACACTCAGACCAACCAGTCTCAGCTAGTTCATTCAAATGTGTAGGCACAATAGAAGGAGTTGTTGTTCAGCGCTGGTCATGTGTTTTCATAGTTCTGGACAATTTCATGTCATTAGGTTGCTCAGAGTTTGTTATTATGATTATGACTATGACTATTGTGATGGACGTGGATGTTTTTATTATCTAATTTCCTGATTTAATTGAGTTTAATACTATGTAATTCTATGTGCGTGGGCACACTGTAAGATTAAAATGCTGTTAGTAGTAATAGGTTTAGTTTAAGGGCAACCTCTGTAAAAAATTGGACTGGTATGGATCTAAATGTTTTTAATACGTCAAGAGAGATGCTCCAGGATTTGTCCTACTATTTGTGAGTGGGAAATAATAAATGCGTTTCAGTGGTCCAGCTGTGACATTTTCATCTAGCCGTGACATTTCTATGTTGAATCATTTCCCTCTCTCGTCTTCTATTTCTTTCTTCTTCTCATTAATTAATATCTACATAATTGTTTTCAGCTACAGTCTATATGAATATTTCTGTTTCCACTGTAGAATGGATGACCAGGACAGAGTAAGCCAAGCATCAAGCGTGGCCACCATTTCCTTCTTCCCTGTCAATACGGTTTGTTTTTAGTTTTGCTTGTTTGTCATATTTTATGTCAAATTTGCTTGTGTAAATATAACCAACTGTAACATTATTATTAACTTTTTCTGTAACAGGAAAATGATGGAAAGGTACAAGCATTTGGGAAAAGATGCCAGGCTGTAAAAAGAGACCCTAACTATGCTGTGGTCATCAGAGGATGGCTGAACAAAAAAGTAAGATCTTAAACATCAGTGTTGTTTTTGTTTTAGCATTACATGCAGAAGACTGAGTTGATCAAAAAGCCACTAATTAATCTTCCTTCTGCAGGATAGCTCTGGTTTGAAACTATGGAAGAGAAGATGGTTTGTCCTCTCCAACTACTGTTTGTTTTACTATAAAGGTACAGTAGGAACTGTAATTTATAGCCCTGCGCTGGATGAAACTCTCTCATGTGCTCTGAATAAACAACAAAGCATCTTTTTTTCACTCCTTTCCTATCCGCATCAGACAGTAGAGAAGAATCTGTGCTGGGCAGCATCCCACTCCCAAGCTATAAAATCCTATTCTGCACACCACGAGAATGCAAGAACAGAAAGTTCACCTTCAAGGTATTTTGAATTACTTATTCAATTAATGACCTATTATTATTACCTTATGATGACAGGAACATGAGCCATTATCAGATTATATTTATGTACAAAATGTGTGATACACTGATACACTTTGTATGACAGTTGTCTTAGATATTATTTCTAAAATCCAGCTCATCAGGCAAAATTAAATTTAAAAAAACAAAACTTAATTTAGGTACTTAGCTTTATTTGAATTGTTGAAATACTGTGGTAACAATCAGTTTAACCTTTTATGATTTTTATCTTGAGCCACCTTACATTATAATCACAACAATGGCCATACATCCATATTTAGGAGAATAATTGCAGTGTAACATTTGGATAATCTCTGTCAAACTAGGTGGTGCACCAGGGAATGCGCTCTTATTTCTTCAGTGCAGATACTCAGGAGGATATGTTGGGTTGGGTCCGAGCCCTCAGCCAGTCTGCTGCTATGGAGCCGGACAGCTCCATGAACAGGTACAGAGCACTATTCATTGTGAACATGAAGGGTTAAATATTGTCATGCTTGCAACTGGGTGAGCCCCCTTTTTTCCTTTTTTCTCTCTGATCCTTTCAGGCGTTGCTCAAGTTATCAGGATTTCACACAGATAGGTGGCAGCAGTGAATCGGTGGACTTCCCTAAACCCCCTTCTGATGGAGAGGGTCCCTCTCATAAACTGAGGCATGTCAGCAGAACTTTGAGTGAACCGAGTCATCTCAGTGGTGGGAGAATGGGGACATCCTACACAGAGCACAGGGGGAGGAGGAGTGTGCGGCAAAGAAACAGCAGGTTGTCAAGTCATCTCTTTGTGTAAACAACTCATATTTAATGTCCAAGAAATCTTTGTCATACTGTTCTGTTTTCTGTAATGTTTTTGCAGCCCGTCGCCCCGAACACCCAGCCCTTATGATTTCAGCAGAAGAAGAGCTTGTGGTCCAAGCCAGGAAGAAGATTATCTTTACTATATCTCTGGCCAAAACACACCGCCCACACAGTCAGACATCATGGGAACAGGTTCTTTGACCCCAAGAGGGCAGCTGGGATCACGACCTCACACACCAGTAGGAAGGGTTGACATCCGACCCCATGACGAGCTGGGCATGGTGCCACAGACCCTGCACTACTCACCTGCCTCACCTAAACTGGAGTACAAATCCGGCCCTAATACTCCAGTTACAGAAAGGTGGCAGAACATAAGCAAGGTCAGGACTTGTTTGGTTTACTTTCAATAGTTTATTAATAGCCAGAAAAATGTGTATTTGGAGGGGCATTTGGACTATTGCAAATGATCCAAAACACAATTTAATATATTGCTGTAAACTCATTGCGAGATTAACCTGCTATGGGACCCTGTGGCAAAAGTTTATTGTTAGGTCCCTATGGCCCCCTGTTGATTTATGTGACTCACGCCTCACTTTTTCTTGTTTACAGCCCATACCTACATATGGTTCTGTCCATCATATCCAGAGTGGGCGAAGACCTTTGGGAAAGGTGATTTTTAAGTGTCAACTATAAATCTAATAAATAATATATAATATAATATATAATAATAATATAATATTATAATAAAAAAATAATACTAAAACAGATTATTAAAGTCCCCAGAAAGATGGATTTTACTTATCCTGCACACTTGTATAGTTTATCTTACATTACAGTGTTTTCTCTGCTATTCTCAATTGATATTATCTACATGCTCTCTCTTCCTTCAGAGCTGCTCTACAGGGGCACATGCAGATTTACTGCCCCCTTTGCCCCCCTCATCGAGAACTTCACATGCTCCCCTCCCCCCACACCTCCACCACCACCACCATCACCATCACCGCAGCCATTTATCTGTTTGTCTGCTACCACCAGCTATGGTACAGCCTGCCCTGCTGCTCTCTGTGTTTTTATGGTGTCTTCTGTGGTACAATTATACAACTGTCAGTGGTGTTGTGGTGTTTTTATTTGTGTTATGTCCCCTAAAGAAATTGTGTTTATGTTGTACTGTTGTCTAACTATGCAGACTTATAACAGAGGGACTGTAATTTTTAACAGTAAGATCAACAGTACCTTTTCATATTGTCCTGTACTGTTATGTGTGTGTCATTGACTTGTCTAATGTCCAATGTCACTGTACTGTATTGTCACTAATGTCTGTTTTGCTGTGTCAGTTTTTATTTTTGACTAATAAATCATATATTCTTTTAATGGCAGAATTATATCCAAAAGGCATCAAATGTATATATGTGTGTTTTGTCTGATTATATGAATATTGTCATTATTATGCTAAATGTAATTACATTAAGCTATTGTTCGCTAAATTAAAATTGTCTCTTGACATGTCTTTTGCTACAAATTCATGATCAAACATATAAAACATGGCTGTGGCATCTGTGTTTGTCTCTTCCAGAGTGCTTAAGCTTGTGCTGTGATCTATTGAAAGACAAAACCTAATCTTCACATTCAAGCACATTAAAGTATCAAATTAACTAAAATAAGTATTAACTTTTGTGAGAACATACATTTCATTTAAAAAAAGATTCTAAATTAGTTCATAAAGTTTACAATCACATATCAATAAAGGAATGTAGTCATGAAAAAGCAACGTCAAAAAAAGCACTGTTTTTAAAGAGGTACTGTTTAACGATTATGACCTGAATGCTTTTCAGGCCCCAAAGCCAGACCAGAGGGAAATCCCACCAGTCAGACCCCTTGAGAGTGATGCAGATGTGAGTACTCCAGTTTTATTAAATATTGTATTTAAAATGTTTCTCTCTGAGTAGACATCAGTTTGATTTTCCCTCTTCAGGCTGTGTTGACAAGGTTGTGTGGGTGTGACAAGCTGCTACAGTCGCTGTCTGTAGAACTGGCCCAGCTACAAATGGATAAGGTCAGTAGGCTAAACTTAATATTTACTATTGTACCCAGCTCATGAAAGCACACCTTACCCGTATTATGGTAAATATCTGCATATTGTGCTTCTCAAAATGAGCTACTAGTGTTCTGTTACAGGACAGTGTCCAGTGTGCGTTAGAAGTGTCCAGACTGCAGCTGGAGGAGTGGAACAGTCAGGGGCCCCAGGCCCAGGAGGAGGCACTGACCCAGAAGGCTTTGCTCCAAGAAGATCTAGTCACAATTCGGGCCAGAATGTGTGACGTATCATTGGTGTGTAAGATAAGATATCAGGGGGCAAAAAACCCAGATGGGTGACTGATGTAATACTTATGAGATTAATCATCAAATAGCAGAGTGATATGGATATGTGCACACACAATACATTAGCTTGTTGTTTTACTCATGTTTTTGTGTCTTCTGTATTATAATGATTTTTTGTGGTATTGACTGTAAAGAAGTCTGTCTCTATACTTTTATCTAGGAAATGGAGCGGGTTTGGAGTCAATATGAGAGAATGGAGAGTGAACTGTCTGTTATTCGTTCACACCTTCAGCACATCTGTCACTTTGGAATGCCACAGGTAAATTCACACTACAAACTGGATGCTTTTTAAAAGAAAAAATGTTTAAACAATACATTCAGCTTGGATAACATAGTTTATTGCATCTATTAAAATGCATTTCCACCTTTGGTGATCTACACTCTTAAACAGAGACAAACATTTTAAAAACATTTGTTTAAGGTTGAAAGTTAAGGTGCTTTTGACATACTGTATGTTCATAGTGTTAAGGCTTGTGCTTGAAGACATTTCACTGGAAACGTTTCTCTCTTTCTTACCAGGAGCAGTCTCAGGCCCAGAGAGAGCTGTGGATGATGGAAGACATTCTCGCTGGACTGAAGGTCAACAGGGATCAATTTCGCTTCCTGCTGGGACTACAGAGGCACCACAGTAAGTCTTAACTCCTCTTCACTGTAATGCTTAAAGTCTGTTGTGGTGTTGGTGGTGGTGTCACCATTGTGCTTTAACATTATAACAGTATAGTTCTGCCTGATCCTTTTAGAGCAGTTTTTCAGCAGCATTTAACACAAAACAAAAGCAGAGATTAACAACCAATGTGGTGATAACAAAGAGATATCAACATAGACACTGCAACTCTTAAAACATGTACGACACGTGGTAAACATTTTGAATCAAGAGTTTTGTATAAAACAGAAATATTATACAGCACATTTACTATTATCTATAAATCATTTTTATATGTAGATGGATCAAGCAGAAATGTGTGAACATCTGAATAAATAAGATGAAGTGAATCCATTCAAGCTGAAATGTTTTAAAATTCAACCATCTTATCAGCCTAAATCAAAAGGCTTAACTGCAGAGGAGCCTAGCAGTTAGGCTGAATGAAATCTTTGCACACAGGAAGTGATGAAAGAGACTGAATTATACCCTTCATTCATCACCTCCACCAGCCAATATTAAAATCAAAGCCTAAGGACTCAAGTGTACTGATTGCATACATTTTGGTTTTGAAGTCTTGAAGATTCAAACAGTTACCGGACACTGCCATTTGGGGCTGCCAATGCACAAAGTTGCCTTGTTCATCTTGATTATGCACAATGAAACCTAACAATAGACTAACAGTGTCTTCACATTGACCTTTTCTGTCTCCCCCTCAGTGTTCCAGCCGACAGCCCCACATCCCGGATCTCCTGGCTCTCCTGGCTCTCCAACTGAGAGACTGCACAGTGGACTGCCAATGGTAGGACTCCTGTCCATTGTTCCTTTGTCAATGACCTTTGAAGTATACTCTGTGCTTATGGAACAAACATGAAATTGGTGTTCAGCCCTTTGACAAGGCAAACGTTAAATCCATCAGCTGGCTAGATCTTTGAGGCCGAAAGGTGTTTTTATACAATATGCACACTGTGCTTTAAATGCTTTAACATGCATCTGGTGCATCTAGTTATTTGAATGTGGCTATATTTTTGGATGTCACAATATTAGGCTACTGGTAGAATTCACTATACTTTCTCATCAAAACAGCAGAATCTGTATCTTTTGTCATTGCTTTACAGTTTTCCTCACTATGCTTCCTGCAGGATGTAGAACAAGAGCCTCCAATCCGCCCACCGTTACCCCAGGAGCTACAGGAAAGCAACCAGAGCAGGGACCACAGCCACGGCTGGACAGAGTCACCATATGAGGTGGAAATGATCAAAATTCTCATTAAATACTGGCAATGACCATTCCAGGTTTGATGACCCTTTCTTTATATTTTAATGTGTGTTTTCCAGAGGATCTACAGCCACTCTGCAGATCCAGTACACGAAAGAGGAAACAACCAGCCTGACCTCCTTAATGTGAAAGCACAGAAAGACACATCCGGTTAGCACATACATAATTAAAATACAAATAGAATAACTATAAAGAGGGATATTGATACAATGAGCATTGGATTCATGATTTGTCTAATCTAATAAACAGCTTTTATAGGTGTTTTATTCAAGAGATTCAAATATATTCCCCAGTGGCTTTGTTTTGTCTTCCACCCTCATATTTCCTGTTTTAACACCATTTCTCTTTCTCCCTGTCACTCTCTCCTCCCACCCATCCTCTCACTTCTTCCATCCTTCTACTCCTCTTTCCTCCATTTTCATCTCATCTTTAGAATCCCAGTCTAGCTCAAAGTGGATCACACAAGATACAATGAACCAATCAAGCAAGGTTTGATTCTTCATAATTTCCTGTATGCTGAGATGAGTGTGCTGGTTGACTAGATCTGGATGTATTACAATATGATCCAAACGCTCCAAATATAGAAGCAGTCAAAGCTGATTTTCTCATTGCAATGACAGCCAAATTCCAATTCTTTGATTCTCTCATCTTCCTTGCAATTAGGGCATGTTGCAGTGCCTATTTGAGACAGGAGGGGGAGGCAGAGGCTCATATCTCAGTGGCTCAGTCTTCTGACTTCTGCCACCCAACCCCCCTTTCTCACATGCATGCACATATATGTGCATACATAAGCTGTATATGAACATGCAAATGCAAGCAGGCACATATACTCCTCTGCAAAAACAAATGCACATTCAACCATAAAAATAAGATATTTGTGGTTTATTTAACAGTATTCCTAAATTCAGCTCATAAGTGAGTCATGCCAATGTTCTAAATAGCCTATATCTTTCCTAGAAGATCAAGATGAGTGAAGAGGAGCAGATTGAGAGGATGAAGAGGAATCAGGAGAGGATGACTAACAGGAAGAAACCCCCCATACCTTCTCCTGGTGCCCAAACCCAGAGTCAAAGTGCAGACATACAAGAGGAGGTTTGCTAAATCATTAATCAATATAACTGATTAAATCAAGTCATTATATGACATAACAAATATGCATTTACCATCTATCCATTTTCTATTATCCTTTATCCTAGCCCCCCTTTCCTTTAAGAGTGACACGAGTTGTAACAGCAGTACTGCCGTCCTCTCTTGTGGCCAGACGGGTTTCTGTTGAGGATCCCCCAGCTGAGCTTGACACTCCGCTGCCTGAGCAGATCCCACCTGAGATGCAGCAGAGCCTCGCCGAGCAGAGTAAAAAAATGTTGAACAAGCCGCCCAGGCGGTTAATGATAGACAGCCCTGATCAAAGCCGGTCCTCAGCAGAGATGCACCAGGATCAGCCCGTTAAAAATACAAGCAGACAGCAACATCAGAGGGTATCCAGGACCTCCAAGAGGGAGTCACGGCTAGAAATGATCAGAGCTGAGCCTACAGACACCTCAAGGGCCCAAGTTCGAAACCAAGCAGGTTTAGGAAACGTAAGCATGAGTTCCAATATCAGAGTAAGAAGAAATAAAAATAAATCAAGTGAAAGACTGACATGATTTAAGTGCAACATAGACAGTCAGAAAGATGAGATCCTTACATTTTCTACTATCATTTGCTATATGTAATTAATGGCTCAAAAATAATAAGTGGCATTGATATGATGTGCATTCAAATGTGAAACTGCTTGAACAGGCAGAGCAGCGGCACTCTGCCCTCCTGACCCTTGACATGGACCCTGAACTCTGTATGACCCCTGAGCAGCGAGAGGCCAAACTCAGACGTGTGGAACGAATACGGGAGAGAGTCATACAAAGGTGGGATTCGCTGTGTCATTTTTATATTGAAATGTTTGCCTTTATGGGATCTAGGTAGATGACGCTCTACAAATCATCTATCTATCTATCTATCTATCTATCTATCTATCTATCTATCTATCTATCTATCTATCTATCTATCTATCTATCTATCTATCTATCTATCTATCTATCTATCTATCTATCTATCTATCTATCTATCTATCTATCTATGTATGTATGTATGTATGTATGTATGTATGTATGTATGTATGTATGTATGTATGTATGTATCTATCTATCTATCTATCTATCTATCTATCTATCTATCTATCTATCTATCTATCTATCTATCTATCTATCTATCTATCTATCTATCTATCTATCTATCTATCTATCTATCTATCTATCTATCAGCGCAGTCAGAGAGAGTGCCACAGCACACAATCAGCTGCCAGGCAGGAGGGAGGGGCAGAAGGTCCACCAGGTGCCCCATGACGCAGCTAGAAAGCACAAGGCGACATCAGGTATTTATTTCCAATGCATAATCAATAAGTAAAGTATTATGTTTAAGATCAAGCTGCTAAATTGAGGCAACAATTAAATGTATTTCAACTGTGATCCTGGTTTAAGTTACGTTTGTGATCTGTCAAACTTTGTTCAGTTGTTCTTTACTTGCTGTTAGCTATTAGCGTAACTGACAGCCAAATTCTGCCCTGTTTTCTCTTCTCAGACCATGTATCTAATGATGGTTGCTGTGGGAATAACCTCAGGAGTTCTTCATGTTATAGTCCTGCAGAACTTGGGCCTCCTAGTTGTATATCTCAGGATGAAGATAAACAGCGTCGGCATGTAAACGATCCTAAAAGCCAAGTGAAGTTTGGGAACAAAACACAATGTAAAGATTGCAGTGGGAGAACACAGGTTGCCAAAACTAAAGTCAAGCATCCAGCTTCACCGTATCATATCTCGTCTATGACTGTTTACCAGAAAGATGGAAGCAAGGGATTTACAAGTGGGAAGGATGGAGAGAGGCAAGAGTTTGACACACCTGATGCTGCTGCTGCTGATGAAAATAATTATCCATCATCCGATCTGAGAGCCAAATGGTTCCTCTCCACCAACCAGTGGCAAGGATTCATACCTCTGCAGATCCCTGGCATTGAGACATTGTACAATGAGGCAGTATCAGACAGTGAGAACCAACCAGCATGCCCTGATGATGGGAATGAACCCAATGAAATGTCAGCCACAGTCAGTCAAAGCTTGGAGAAAATGAAAGAAAATCATTCTCTTTTCTACAAGATTGCATGTGACATCAGCATCTCAGACTCAGACATAACAAGGAATGATGGGAATTCAAATGCCCAAACAGCATCCAGGCCAGAAGAGGAAGAACTGATAATCGCTGAATCTGTGGAAGATGAAGTGACTCACAATGTTGGGACATCTGTCCAAGAGAGCAAGAACTCCAACCTAAGTTTGCAATCAGATGTTAATGACAAGGGTCTGTCAACTAATAAGAAAGTCCAATATTCAACACCAGGAACAGAGGACAAAGCAGCGTTAAATACCTCAGCCAGTCCAGCAAGAGAGGCATGTATTTATGAAGAGATTCCCCAAAAAGAGTGTGAGGACACCCCAAGGCAAGAATGCCAGTTGAAAGTCAAAGAAAATAACCATGGAGTCTCAGATCAGGACAATGATTCTGATCAGGCCCTGGATGAAAATGCAAAGACAAAAGAAGAGAACAGTGTGACAAAAGAGTCAGACGAAAGGAAGGTAGAGCGAGAGAGGTGTGAAGAGCCGAAGAAATCTAGTAGTTTACGTGAAGAAGACAAACATACAGTCCAGGAACGAGGCAACAACAACTCCATCACTTCATCCAGCTCTCTGGATGAGGGCAGACGTGTGATTCGGAGTGCCTCTTTTGGAAAGGCGCGAGTAACAGTATTAAGGACAAGTTTGTAGAAGCAAGAACAATGAGGGCTTAAGGAGCTTAAATGGACAGACTTGTGAAGGACAAGAACACAGTTAAGTGATTTATGGTAAAGGAAAAGGCCTGAGGAGAAGGACTTTAAGTGACTGAAGAAATTTGGACCTAACTTTGAGTTGAAAATGGTAAAATGGGAACATATAATATCAGAAATAGACATGATGTTTGGAAAACTTGAACATCTCCATTATTCATAATATGCCATTTAATAAAATAAAAAGTCTTAAGTATTTTAGCAAAACAGAAACTATGTATGCACATAGTGTTGCTCTTGCAGTTGACCTTATATAAAGTTGCAGTCAAATACATCCCCAGTATTTGAAGTTAACACTTTCATTCCTCTCACTATATGTATCTAACATGAAGCTAAATGGATGGCTGCTTATAGGTGGCAACATAACCCTGTTAGCCTGTTATTGTCATGTAACAAAATGTGTTCGTGTTTTGTATCTCAAATATCCTAATTAATAAACATGCTGTGTGCCACATGGAGACCCCAGCTCCTGCTTTATATGCACAAGAAAACATATTTATGTTTCTCTCTCATTTCATACATCCTTTTTTCCCCTCAATGAAGGTCCCCAGGGTGCTCGGGTGCTTCTCTCTGACAAGACCTGATGCAGAATTACACAGAGCCACTGAAAACGCCTTTGTCACTTTAAATCCTTGCCATGTCTCAGTCGATGACATCATTGTCTGAGAACACATTACATCACCCCTTCCCAGGCTCTCTCTCTTAAAGACAGCACCACCTTATGTTTACTGAGCTGCACACACGTATGCACACACATACACACGCACACAGACTCGCTTATCTGTTTACAATTGTGATATCAATATCAGCATGCATATTAATAACAGTCTTGAGATTAGATTGTATGCGTGGGCTAGTGAATTCATATTGTGTGAATGTGATTGCATTAAGGGCAGCATTCATGGATATGGCTAATTCCATAAATGTATTACACAGTTACAAGTTGGAAATGAGATGCAACAACATCCACTTTAAACATGTTCCTGCCATGATAAAATGATTATTGTCATGCTTTCTCAACCACACGGCAGACATTAAATGCATTGCTGACATCATTTGCATTAAGAGCTTGTGTCTTTTTTGACATTTATATCTCAAACATACATGTCAAAGGGGGTAATGTGAGCCTCACAATATGCACATAATTGTGATTTATGGAAACTGCCCCCATACAATTACAGTGGTGCATATAAAGTTTGATTATTGATATATTTCTTTAGCTTTTCTCATGGTGTGAAAGTGGGCCTACAGCACGCCCCCCCCCCCCCCCCCCCCCCCCCCCCCCCCACACACACACACACAGATGCAGCTTTCTTTTGCAAGAGTACACTGCAGATATTTAAGATTTACTAAATATCTTGTGCACATTCTTTACCCTATATACTGTATTTCCATTAAATAATGAGCTATTTGTGGATTTGGGATGTGACTACAGTTAAAAAAATAGCCAGTATGGCATATTTGCAAGTAAAACGTCTGTCAGTTAGTTTGCCCTAGTCTCCGGTATACATACACGCTGTATAATTAAGCAGGGGTTTGATTGAACTGTGTGTGTGTGTGTGTGTGTGTGTGTGTGTGTGTGTGTGTGTGTGTGTGTGTGTGTATGTGTGTGCGCGCGCAAGAGAGAGAGAGAGAGAGAGAGAGAGAGAGAGAGAGAGAGAGAGAGAGAGAGAGAGAGAGAGAGAGAGAGAGAGCGTGCGCGCGCGTAAATCACAGAGATGCGGAGAATGCTGAGAGAATGTTTCTTTAAGACCCATTACCTTCCAATCCGACAGAGGGGGAGTCAGTGGTAAGGTGGCGTATCGTCTCTCTCCGCGTCCCCCCTCCTCGCCGTTTACATGTGGAAAAGAGAGACAGAAAGGGGGAAAAACACACATACAGTAGGCTGTATAATCTGGTTCGGATGAGGGGCGCAGACACCGAAGCACGAACCGTGGAGATGGACCTAAGGAATATTTGACATCAAACATGGACACTACAGGCTCCCCGCGATGACTGTGGTAAGGATGCAACTTCACACCGCCCCATCGCAACCGCGCTTCCGTTGATAAGGAAAATAATATTCACTGGAGGACGCAGATGGGGGAAATATGCATGCACAAATGTATAAGAGGAGAGGGGTGGGGGGCGGTGTACCATTTGAATAACTGCAAATAGGCGTATATTAAATAGACTTTGCAACGCTCGGTGCTTATGTCAGTGTCAGGCATTGACAGGTGTGTTGGCAGCACACAGCACGATTTATTTAGGGCGCGCTTGCTCGCTCCCGTTTGCATATACAGTTAGGTGAGGTGCCTACTTGAGGAAAGAGGGGAAGAGAGAAAGAGAAAGAGAGAGAGTCCTCATAAGATCATAAGATGCCACTGTATATTGGCCTACTATGTGTTGCTCGTAATTAATCATGGCTGTAACTAAGCCTTTGCCGCTGGGAGCTTTGTAGTCAAACCTCCCAGTTCGCTTCACTGCTGGCTGTCACTGGGCCTTATGGAGTTGCTTATAATTCTATAATGTCTGAAGAGGGCAGGCCCATTACTGAAAATGTGCGATGTGCATTTTTTTTCTTTTTTTGGGGGGGGGGCATCCTCCTCCTGACGTGATGCTTTCCACAGCCTCAACCGACCAGGATGTCTAAAGAGGAGATATCTCCTTCCTGTTTGCTTTAATTGTCATTTTTAAAGCAGATTTTTTTGTTGTTGAGATTACTCCAATACACACAACTCCAATGCAAGCCATTTACTAGAAGAATGCTGTGTGCGTGCCCGTGCGCGCTGGTGCGCCTACCATCGAATGGTCTTTTCCTCCATACATCCAGAAATGGAGGTAGCCACACAGATTGTAGTCGACCTGTCATCCGGAGAGAGCCTCGTCATTTTCCCATTAGCCCAGTGTGTCAGTGTGGATGCCAGTGGAAATAAAAGCGTTTGATTCCAGATCCCGGTGCTTTCATTCCCTTTACCCAGCTGCCGACAATCACTTATCGATTCCAATGATGCGTTTCTTGTCCAGGGGGTACCGTTTCATGGTATTAAGATATGAGGTGGGGAAGGAGGGGGAGGCGCGTTCATTATGTTATATGCTCTGCTTTTATTGAAATGCCAAGAATGCCTCCGACATGCGTGCATTCTTTAGCTGGGGAGATGATTTCACAGTTAGCAGGGTGTAAAAACCAATGGCGGAGACTCTTTCTTTAGTTTTCATTGTCGGCGGCTGTGGGAGCCTGCAAACCCCTCTCCCCGCCCCAGTGTCTGGTGGAAGAGAGCTGTTTTTGCTGCTGTCTCTCTTTCTTTCTTTCTTTCTCTCTCTCTCTCTCTCTCTCTCTCTCTCTCTCTCTCTCTCTCTCTCTCTCTCTCTCTCTCTCTCTCTCTCTCTCTCTCTCTCCCTCAAACACACACACATACACACACATGGCTATGCTATTTTACTTTGCCCATTTTTCAGAGACAAGGAATATTTTAGTAACATGATACACAGCCTAATTGGAGGCCTTGTCCTAATTGGTCATCTTGCAACCAGATACTATAAAGCCAGTCTATCCACTATAGGGTAGGTGGCTACAAAGAAGGATTCAGTGTGACTGTTTATGATGGTGACGATGATGATGATGATGATGATGTGTGGGCAATCATAATATGGAAACACCCACATGTGAACTAACACATATTCACACATAACTTGATCGATTTCCACTCCAATGGCACTGTGACATGAGCTCAGCCTTTACACCAATTAATTCAATGCAGCTTCTTGTTAATATAGCTATGCGTTAAAGAAAAATGTTATCACCAGCTCATTGTTTCCAAGCTACATATCTTCTAGCCCCTAAGCTCTGGTTTCTACAGCAGTAAGCATTCAAAGAAAATGTCTCAATAATGCTCATAAAGCTGTATAATGTTGCAGTGTGGCATGATGACCTCGTCTATTCTAGTGTGTTTTTAGCAAACTACACATGGAGTGCGCTCTCTCTCTCTCTCTCTCTCTCTTGAACACAC